>NC_061109.1:5942372-5944872 GCF_015104395.2 Macrobrachium nipponense
AGTGAAATGAAGACAAATCAGTATCTTCAAATGAGGATTCAAGGTAAAATTAGGGTGTCCACTTAAAACATTTACTTCACTAAAGGTATCGTATCAGAAGATGAAACATATACAGGGGTTATCAACAGGGCTCGGTGGTACCATCAAAGTTACTGCACTAAATGACAATCATCAAACAAGATTACCACACTACTGCAAACTAGTATCTGTGCCATAGTAAGCTAACATGCTTAATAATCATGGGAATAGGATCCTTAGATAGTACAAGAGGTAGAACTGTAGACAAAGCAATATTCACACTGGGCGTCTGGAAACCTTAACCGGATATGGCACAAGCAAATTGAAAGAAAATGGCACAATTGACCTACAGTTGATTTCACACTATATACACTCACAGCGCAGATCTACAAATCAGGGGATGTCTTATGGGCAAATTACGAATGATTATTAAATTGGAATATGTAAGCAAAGTGGAAAGCATAAAATAAAGCACCAATCTTTAACACTGGGATGAATCAATCACTGGTATTCCAATTCTTAAAAAACAAATACAATACAGTCAAAATCACAGGAATCTCTCAGGGAGAATTCAAAGGGAAATGGATATGAGAACACGAAAACATATGGGAAAATTCAAGTAAAAGGCAATTAATGGTGAGGCTGGGCAAACAAGTCTGTGAACAAGATTTGAATAGATCAGAGCCATTCTCCGGTAGCAGGGAACAGCAATGGATGCAGCATCTCGTACAAGTCCCCCAACATAGAGGGATAAGATGAAAGGTGGAAGGGTGCTTCTAGGTTACACAGTCATCGGCACCCAAGGTCCAAGGCAGTTAGTGATAAAGACCAACTTTCAGAGTGACAGCATTGCAGAGACATCTAGTGGGGACTTGAGGAGAGTCCCTATCCAACTGGATACAGAGAGATATCGTAGAATACACTAGCCAAGTATTTTCCGTCAAGGACTTCATTTATACCACATCGGCATTGACGGTGGTCGTGTTTTCACAGTCCCATCTTAATGGGGTTATCTACTGTTTTCTTTTTGGGGCATGTGGATAATCTGAAAGGTCATTGAAAGCCGACAAGTTAGAGGTTCAAAGGAAAGAAGTAACAATGGTGAGATAATTAGATTTGAAAGTCTGGGTCAAGAAGGACAGATGCAGTATTGGGACAGGTCAAGGAGGCAACCCGCAGTACCATCTGCAGGTGGCAGGTCAGGGAGAATTGCCCCTCTAATGGTTCTTGGGCAATTGAATGGGGATTGCTTTACAAAGACTAGGAGGGTGTGAGGTTTCAGGAGGGCTTTACTTAATGTGCTATAGAAGCTACTATCTTCTCCTCGAGTGAGGATTATTGGATTTGGCCCAGTGCCTTAATTACTTTGGGGACGTTCGCACCGTGCTGGCGTTTGAACTCAAAGGACTCTTCTTCCAAACTCCTTCTGATGGGACATTAAAATTACATTGGTGTAGGTAACGTTATTACCTGCTCATTTGATACCTGGGCGGCCATAAGGGATAAAGGAGTGTCGTGGGAGAAGAGTCAGTTACTTCACACAAACATCTTATAGTTCTTTAGCATTTTACTCTATTTCGTATCTAATTATTGACACAGAAAAAAAACACACACACACGACAGACGGTGAAAAGGCGTTTGTAGCGATATATACCCATTAATTTATTTTTTTTACTTTTCTTGAATATTACCCAAAATGGTTATGGTCATGCCTTTCTGTTCATTAGGATGTCATTACTACTCAAAAAGGTAACACTCGCGATTAATTTATTGAGATGACCGTCTGTACTTTGAACAAATTTAAGAGTCGCCCATCTGTGAAAAAAGAGAAATCAAAGGTAAATTACTCTATTTGAGATAGAAATATGTAATATGGTTTCTAACTTTCTGAGGGTAAAAGAACTTAAGTAAAATGCATAATTTTCTCGTACCCTTTGATGATTAGAAGTTATATACCCTATTTCTTTCCCTCTTAGTAGATTAATTTACCCTTGATTTTTCTTTCTCTGGAGAGGTTCGGTACTGAACTCGTCTCGGACAACCGACAATATTTATCTTAATACATCTGATCGGGAACGTTATCTTTTTGGGTAGTGATGACATGATATAACAAGAAATCTCCGGCGTAATCGTGTTTTTTGTACAGTGTGTAACGCTGTATGAAACTCTCAACCACGACCCATAAAACTCAGTCATGGCCATGTGGTGGTCTGTTTCGTTGGCACCTATAGCGGTAGTGGTGCCAGGCGCATGATCATGGCCAACTTTAACCTTAAATAAAATCAAAACTAATGAGGTTAGAGAGTTGCAGTTTGGTATGTTTGATGATTGGAGAGTAGATGATAAACATACCAATTTGCAGCCCTCTAGCCTCAGTAGCTTTTACGATCTATACGCGGACATGAAAAGTGTGGACGGAAAGACAAATAGCCAACTGAATATCTGAATAATTTTCTTATACAGAAAACTAAAAATAAAAATT
>NC_061109.1:5951129-5953629 GCF_015104395.2 Macrobrachium nipponense
ATACTGTTCATGTATTGGTGAAATAGGCAGGTAATTTTGATATCACAGGAGAGAACGGGCTAAGAAGAATAAAAATAAAATAAAATAAAAGTCTTTGAGGTAGGGTACATTTTGGCTCTTAAAGGTAAATGAATATTTGTCATGTGATTCATCTGAAACGTGGAATCGGCTTAAATTCCAAATGATCCTTGTTACAAAATCACAGCAACTCGTTTTGAGAACTAATTTTTTTCCCTTATGTCACGTCTGCCATACTTATTAGTTGATTTCATCTTGTCCATTGGCTAGGAATAAAACCAGTTTCTTTCCTGGAAGGATAAAAGAACTTTCATTTATTTTCGGCAAGTCTTGGATAAAACCAATAGACGCCAGCTGAAGAATATTGGATTTTATTTTCATTTATTTGCTCCCATCACCTCCAATATTCCATGGAAAAACTGACGTGAAATATTGTTTTTTTTCCCCGACAACCCCCCCCCCCCCCCCCCCCCCCCCCCCCCCCCCCCACCCCCCCCCCAACACACACTCTGTGTGTGAAAGACTTCCATCATAAACATTTTACGTTCAGGTTATCGACCCGTTTCTGATGGACAATTTTGAAGGGCGTGATCGAAATGAGTTTGGAATTTAGAACTTGGCCAAAAGGCCAAGCACTGGAGCTTACGAGGTCATCCAGGGGCTGAAAGGGAAATCGAAAGTTGAAAATGTTTGAAAGGTGTATATGAGGTCACTCACCGCTAAAAGGGAAATGAAAGTTAAAAAGGTCTGAAAGGTGTAACGGGAGGAGAGCCTCGCAGTTGCACTCTGAAAATTGTTAAAAGAGGGTGGAGGGTAAGGAAGAAAGAGAATATGAACGGAGGTACAGTAAAAGGAAGGAAAGCGGGGTGGCAGCTAGGAGCCGAAGGGACATTGCAAAGATCCTTAAGTAATGCCTACAGTGCACCGCGTGAGGTGCACTGATGGCAATAGCCTTCAATGGGGTGGAGAAGAATACGGTCTATACGTAGTCTGGTGCGTGGACTGAGGAGCAACTGTGTTAATCTCATCCTTTTTATCGACGATGTTAATAACCAATATCTGGGAGATTTATGTAGACCTTAGGACGGATAGGGGGCGGGGGGTGGGGCGAAGTCTCCTTTCGCGAGGAAGGTGACAGGTGGCAGTGGTTGTAGATTTAACAGATGACTTTTAATTTATGTATCAGTAGAATGATACACAGTAATATTCTTGCTTTTTCAAGTATCTTTGTAAAAATATTTACAATGCTTAAAGCTTTCGTCCATTCTTTTTTTTATTCTTTTTTCTTAGTTAGTAATCAAGTCCACAGAAGGATGGACGAAAGCTCTAAGCATTGTAAATATTTCTACAAATGCATTTCGTCATGAAAAACGAGAATATTAACGTAGATCCTTCTGCTGGTACTTGGATACACGATCGGTGTTTTTATATTGCAAATTTATATTGCGATATATATATATATATATATATATATTTATATATATACTATATGATATATATAATATTTATATATATATGCATATGTATATATATATATATATATATAATATATAGATATTATATATATATATATACATATATATATATATATACATATGCATATATATATATAAATATATATATATATATATATATATATATATCTCCTATATATATAATATATATATATATATATATTCGCAAATATAAAATTTTTTGCAAATATAAAACACCGTATCGTGTATCCAAGTAACCAGCAGAAGGATCTACTTAATATTCCTCGTTTTTCATATATACGTATATATATATATATATATATATATATATATATATATATATATATATATATATATTATATATATATATATATATATATAATATATATATATATATATATATATATATATATATTACATACAGTTGTGGAGGGAGATGGGTGTGAATTATGAGTCTGGTACTTAGTCCTCTCAAACTAATGTACTATATTCATGTCCGAATTCACTTCAGGTCCTACTTATTCATATTGTTTGGTAGATGACATGCCCACAATGGAATTACATTTTTTCACCGACCAGGACTGTGACCCAAAGCACGGTTCTTGAATACGACATGTATATGTATTAGAGATTAGAAATAAGAATCATCTCTCTCATTGCTGAATGAAAAATAAATGGATACATGATTCATTTATGGTGTATATTATTAATCCAATATTTAAGTGAACTTGATATTGATGAGTTCTTAAGGGTGACAAAAATATTTTTTAAATTTGTTGCTGTATATACTATAGATAACATGAAAACCTTCAATAAAGGAATGTGAATCTTCAGCCTTTTCATTAAACTAAATATTTTGAAATAGCAAAATGTATTAATTAAGACAACGTCGATAAACTTTTTACCCGATTCTCACAAGATGTTTAAAAAGAGTATTTTAAAGGAGAAACTTAAAAAATCCTAATCCCCCTAGTCATCAGCTCCTTGTTTATCGGGTTACCAGAGTT
>NC_061109.1:5958629-5973629 GCF_015104395.2 Macrobrachium nipponense
AACGTTTAGGCCAACTGCTGGGATCCTTGAATATCATTTAGCACTTCTTCCAACTACTCGAGAAATTAGTTTTTATAGCCAGAAGTTAAATTTTCTAATCCAACAATGCCCATGGTAGCCTTCAGTGTTATCCTGAATTATAACGAGACGAAAGTGGGTGGAGCCTCATGAAGTCATCATTCTGACGATAATTATTGGTGAAGGTTTAAAGCCAATGTACGGTACCGGCTATTTTTTTTTTTCAGTAAATAGGTAGATAGCCAATGAATAAAAACTGCTTGACATTGGATATAGCAGTTATCAAATCAAGCTTGTCTACTATGTTTTTGAAAATTACCAACTATTCCCTACATCTTGTCAATCTGATTGTGACCTATAAAGTAGACTGTAATTTCTTAGGAAACCTATTTTGGGAGTTAGACTAATAATTTGAGTGTTTTTGTATTTATTAACATATTTTGTTGGTTTGTTCATTATGACAATTATCAGTGGAGAGGTTCCAGAGTTCATAAAGGTGTATTGCTTTGCTTGTATTTAAATTTGCATGTCATTGTTGCCAGAGGTTTAGCCTTCGTTACGTATAGCCAATCATCCATCGAGAAAGAGGGAAGAAATGCTGTCATAAGTTACGTAACGAGTGCGTTCGAAACCTTTTCTCTGAGTAAGTTGGCCCGTCTTCAAAAAAGGTCACTTTTACATTATAAGTACCAAATTTATTCAACCTACGTAATGCAGAATACAGTCAAAATTTATGTGTAGATATAACATGTATTCTGAATAAGCGTTTTATTTATGAAATGCATAGATAAAAAGTTATTGCGAAAAAACCGTGTTACAGAGGCCCTGAATCTCATAGTAGTTTCGACCTCATACCTAAATAATTTGAAGAGTGCTGATGAACAGCGGCACGAATTCACCCCACGCATACCAAAGGGACAGCACAAACGAAACGGAATCATAAAAACTATTAGCGGAGGCGAGGAAAATACAAAATGGAGTGGGATTTCACCAATGTAAAATGTTTTTGGCATAACAAAAAAATTCAGAATATTGCCTCTGAATTATGGATTCTTTAGGCTGTGGAATATATACAGCTGACTGGTACGACACATTATTACATTACAGTGTAAATTTGCAAATGAGATTGCAGGCTTGGTACTATGATCCCTGTTTTGGATATTTCGCGCGAGCGTTGTATTCGAAACCGATTTTGTACGTATCCCTTTCAAACAAAATTCGTACTCATCGAAATACAAGTAAGCAAAAGTATTCTATTTTAGACTGAACAATGAATGTTCCTTTAACTGAATTAAATAGCTTTAGTCTCTTAGTTTTGAACATGCGGGCAGAATAGAATGTAGAATTTAGGCCAATGGCCATGCACTGGGACCAAGCCATGAATAACTTGTAAGGAGAGACTGGAAAGTAGGATGAAAGAAAGAGAATATGGAGGGAGGTACAGAAAAGAAATGAAAGGAGTTGTAGCTTAATACAAGGATCTAAACCATATCAAAATCTCCTATTTTCATTATTCATTATGATATCCTTGGTGATTTTTTTTTAATAGCCAAAACCTTATAGAATCTCACGTAAAACTTAAAGCTAGTGTGATTCTCCAGTATCCAGATGAAAATGGCGCAACTTTCTGTTCTTGGACATTTACTGGTAAAGATAGCATGGTTTTCCTATAAATTTTTCTTTCTTTACTCTAAAAACCTGTTTGTTCGACAGTTTTTTTTTTTTTTTCAGATTGAAAACGTGTTAGACAAACAAAGATCTACCTCTTCCTATGTAACTTTTTGGTTACTTTGTAGTTTCGTGGTAGTTGAGTGTTCCGAGTACGACAACGCTGTTTGGAAAGTGATGTCACATAAATAGAAGTACCCACCTTCCAGAGCTCTTTTATCGCGAACGACTAACAGAATCTCTGGAGATTATTCCTTTTCACAGTTATGTTTGTTTCGTTGTTTCAGCGTTTCATACTCCTAATGGATTATCGAAGGAGGAACTCTGTAGTAAGCGAAAGCTACGTGTTCAATTCCTGCAGTTTATTTGAATGTCTTGTTTGTCTGTGATAATCAAATAGTATTTTTCTTGTGTTTACCTACTTCGTCCCCTTCTCTAACTTAAAATATACCTTTCTACTCGACCTCAAGATTTTAACTCAAAATTCTGTGTTAGGCTTATATCACCCGGATATGTCGACCCCCAAACATACGGTAGGCTAAGAGTGGGCCAAAACGTAGGCATAATAAATAAATCATAAATATCCTTTTTAGGCTTTTCAATGAGGCTTGCCTATGTTCCACCCCTCGCCAACAACAACAAAAAAGTAGTTTGTAGGCTTACTCCCCAAGTAAGAGAAAATGTTATATTTTCCATCAGTGACCTTGGTTCTCTTCACCCATAAATACATCCTGAAAACCGAAAGGGTGACAGTATATCATACTAAAGCATAATAAAAACCTGTACTGTAATTAAATTTGTAAAATTCCAGTATTCTGTGGCATGATAACTTCATTTCACACGAATAGCATCACTAAAGAAGAGCAGTTTGAAACTGTACAGTGTTTCTGAAATAGATGAGATGTAGTTTAGTTTTCCTACAGTAATGGTCATTCTCCACCCAATAAATACTTACGGAGACTAGTTTATGCTGATGCATAATAAGAACTACTATGAGAATCAGGGCCTCTGTAACACGGTTTTTTCGCAATAACTTTTTATCTATGCATTTCATAAATATAACGCTTATTCAGAATACATATTATATCAACACATAAATTTTGAGTGTATTCTGCACTACGTAGGTTGAATAAATTTGGTACTTATAATGTAAAAGTGGCCTTTTTTGAAGACGGGCCAACTTACTCAGATAACAGGTTTCGAACGCACTCGTTACGTAACTTATGACAGCATTTCTTCCCTCTTTCTCGGTGGATGATTGGCTATACTGCTATACTGTTGCGGCACTACTGCTACAGTAGTATTACTACGCTAGCACTGATACCCCACCCACATCTACGTATGTATCGTTCCGCCATTCATAAAGTCTTTGGGTCTCAGAGCCGTTGGAATTTCTGTCTGGTGGATGGGCGGGGCAACATTTAGTCAAAAGGTGTTTGTTTACCTTGCTTACGTAATGAATGTTTTTCGACTCTTGGCTCTGTAATCATTGGCCATGGCGTCGGCTAGAGCCTTAACTCTATATTTTTTTAAAAATTAAAACTATCGGTTTAGGTTATTGATAATGCTGACAAAATTTGTGTGTGGTTGTAAAATATACATATGTCAACTTTCAGCTACATCCGATGCTTTGACAAGGAGCAAAGTCCAAAAAAACCGTGTTACAGAGACCCTGAATCTCATAGTAGTGTTTTAAATTACTGTACAGCTGCTGCTAGACAGTATGATTCGAGAGGGAACAGTACTGCATATGATAACGTATATTTTTCTGTCTCATTTGTAGCGTTAGATTTTCATCTGTATTTTTGTCAAGTGTCTTTTTAGTGATGGTGCTGAAATTCAACTACGGTGTGGTTTCACCCTTCAGACCTTTCCATCAACCCTCAGATCTGAACATCTACTGAGGCTAGAGGGCTGCAAATCGGTATGTTGATCATCTACCCCCCCAATCATCAAACATACCAACTTGCAACCCGCTAGCCACTGTAGTTTCATTTGATTTAAGGTTAAATTTAGCCATGGATCGTGCATCTGGCAATGCTTTCCGGAGGAATGGGACGCCACCTCACTCTACCGCGTCTGGGAAGCAACTGAAGCGCTACCGCTCTTAGCTGATGACTCGATACAGCATTATACGTTGTACAAAAATCTCGATTATTGCTAATCACAAAGCCTTAGCACCAACCTAAAATATTTAATTAGAATGTCTCATTGGCACACAACGCAAAATAATTTACTTTCAACACTAAAGTCTAATTGCTTTATTAGCATTAACGAGAAATTTTTTGGCACGTGTGGGGGGGGGCGATGATATAAGCTGAAGACACAAAATATGTACATATTTTATACCCGTGGGATAGATATGTCTTGCGTGAGAATTCCATTATATGAAAATTACACTTGCCATTTCTGTACTTTTAGATTAATTAGTGCTGACCAGCAACATGAGTTAGAATGCGAAATTTTCCATACTAATAAAGGTTTTATGTTTTTGAATACCAGATTTTTTGCTGTGGTATGTCTTGATTAAATGGTTACTGTTATATGCAAGCATTTATTAGTACGTTTACAAACGATCATTCACACAATTTATATATATACCTGTATATATATATATATATATATATATATATATATATATATATATATGTGTGTGTGTGTGTGTGTGTGTAATACACACACACACACACACACACACACACACACACACACACACACACACACATATATATATATATATATATATATATATATATATATATATATATATATATATATACTATATATATATATATATATATATATACTATATATATATATATATATATACTATATATATATATATATATAGTATGTATATTCTTCATTTTATTCTATTACTGTTACCTCATTTATTATATACGCTGGGCTTATTCTTTCTTTCAACAATAATTTCAAACTTTCCTTGTTCAGCTTATAGCTATCTTTTATCTTCTTCCATTTCAGTTTCAAGAAATATTTTCTCCTAGTACTACTTTCAATAATTATATTCAGAGCAAAAGACCTCATAACAATCATATCAAGAATACTCCGTCCAAAGTATAATAAACTAAAGAACTCAATCTGAGGAAGTAGAAAGTATAAAGTCTGTGCCATGTACAAAACCGAAGACACGAAATCTGAAATAAACGAGAGGCATATTCACGAGCTGTAACCGAGTAACGGAACCTCCCTGAAAAATGTGGATGCCATATCTTAAAAACTAAACATAGAATCCTCTTGGAAATAATCTAATTATGTTTCCCACGCCCAAATTACCACGAGGTAGTTTTTGGAAATAACCAACCTAAACTAACCCTATGGGCATGAGAAATTACATAATGGGTAGTTCTTGGAACTTATTAACTTAACCTAATGCAACCGAACCTAACCTAATCTACCCTAAGGGCATGACAAATTACATAAGGGTAGTTCTTGGGAACTAACTTAACCTAACGCAACCTAACCATAACCTAATCTACCCTTGGGGGGCCTGACAAATTACATAATGGGTAGTTTTTAGAACTGACTTAACCTAACCAAATCTAACCTAAACTAGGGGCATGACAAATTACATAATGGGTCGTTCTTGGAATTATCTTGACCTAACCTAACATAACCTAGGGGCATGTCAAATTACATAACGGGTAATTCTTGGAATTAACTCAACCGAAGCAAACCTGACCTAGGGGCACAGCCAAAAAACCAGGGCTGGTTCAAGGTGAGTATACATCTAGTGAATTTGCGAACGGGATCTTGGATCCACTTCAGGTGGATCTTTGAAGGCGCTGCAGGTAAGTCTTCTTACAGGGCTTCCACTTTAGGATGTGCTTTGAGGACCATTTTTTAAGAGGAGACCCCCTGTGCATCAATTGTGCTGAAAAGATATTTCAATAAAGTTAACCATTTCTCCAAACTGGGTCGTGTTTTTACTCACAACTATTTGACTACAAAAAGTACAATCATTACCCACTTTTGTTCTAACTAAGGTCTCAACTTTTTCCATAAAGGTAAGGAAATCTTTGCTCCTTTTCAGTCCTAATTATTTGAGAGAAAAAATAGTTGACCATTATTCCAAACTGAATATGGTTTATACTCATATTGTTTATTAGGAGAATTGTTCATGTTCTTAATTCATTTATACTTAGAATTTGAAGCTTTCTTTATAAAAGTAAGGAAATCTTTTCTTCTTTTCAGTTATGATATTGAAGAGTAAAAAAAAGAGTCTGCCTTGTTATAAAGAGTTATAAAAATGTTACTTCTACACCAAAAATATTCTTTATCTTTATTCTTGATTTGGTATTGGCATACTATACCGCAACTTATATTCTTTTTCTTTAGGAGTACAAAATCAAGAATTCTTTTTAATGATTTCAATAATAATCTACGTCACCAGATAGTACTGGTCACTTATTAAAGACTGAATTACCCAACAACTATTGCTTGGTAAGCGCTTTTGAGCTTGTGCATACTATTTTCTCTGGAATCAAAAATGAATTTTAATATTCTCGGCTTTTAGTTACCTTTCGTTGGGATGTCAGACCTGCCTCATACATCAGTTCATGTCTCTTTATTTGTTTCTCTGAATGTCCATTCAGAATATCTAAAAGGCTATTGATTGTTTACAATGAAACTCTCCAGTAAGGAAGGTTAGTGGAGGAGGGAGCAGTGATTAATATTCTATATTGGCCTGCATTCGAATGTGCGTATTGTGCTTATTGCGACAAATGGAGCACTTTTGCTGTTGTGTGAGATTTACTATTAAGCTTTATTATGGCAATGGTCTTCGGAACGCCAGATTAATTTTGAAATGAAACAATCCCATGGAGTAGGCAAGCATTTTTTTTTCTTTATATAATTTTTGTTTCAGATTTTTTTTTTTCATGAAAAGGAGCAGTAAGTTCCAAAACATTTTAGTTTCTATCATTAATGTTTTCATTATAGCGTTTTTATTTAATCTTATTTAAATTATTTGTATTACTTTAACTTATTCATGTTATCACTTCAACTAAGATATTCTGAAGTCAAGAATGTGGTCAAAATGCCTTATGAATTTTTTGCCCAGTTTTACTTTCTCGTAAGAAGATGTTTTTGTGTTGAGCTATATAACCCCCTCAACAACAGATCTTCATATTATCTTCTAGAAAATACCGATTTCAGAAGTAAAGGTGAAAAATGACTTTTTACTGTTATTCATCTTTTTCTTTCTTTGATGCCTAATTGGATGAGAGAAACGATTTGTATAATATTTTCCTTGATTGAATTATCTTTCTAGCAACTGTAGTCACTGGACCAGTAGAAATATATTTAGAGAAACATTGGTTACCTTACACTAGACGCATGTATTCCCAACGCATTGTATACTAGTATTCAAAGGAAAATAATTCAGTGATCGTAAATTTTTTTTTTTAAATTAAAATGTTAGAAAGTTTATACTCGCTCATAATTGCTCCATCTAAAAACGTTGCTATTAACATATTAGTGCTTGTGAATTATAAAGATGTAAATATAATCTGTCATGTAACTTTGCAGTATCTTTAAACGACTTGCATCAATATACCATTTCATCCTTTGTGGGGGTGGCACCTTCTTTCTCTCGACAAACTGATTGCATCATGTAAACGTGGGCAGCGAGGTTGCCACATCTTTTTCGAAATCTAAAGCGCGTATGATTCTGACTTCCAGAGAATGTCAGCGGCATGATCGATTCCAGAAATTTCCTTGGACTGAAACAAATTGCAAGTGACAAACATTTTCCATTTTAGCACATAGGGAGTCTGAATCTATGTTGGCAATTTCATTTGAACTGTGTCTTCATTCGTTTGCACGAACGACAAAAATTCCCCCCAAAAAACTGTCAGACCGCGATTTCGAAAGTAACGGAAGGATGACTGATGATACCATCTCATTGAGACGTGAATGGAGACCCATGAAAACTTAAAGGCAAGTGTAATTCATTTGAAAGACGGACAAGCAAAATGTGGCTATTTATCTATTTATTTATTGATTGATTTATCTTAAGAACGCCTATAGTAAATAGGTATAATGTCCTTCCGCGTCTCGTGGGTTGTTGGCTGGAGAATTTTCTTCTATGAGATTAATTCAAGGACATTTAGAATACAGTCATTTTCAGTGGATAGGTTTAACTTACACTTAAAATGCCTTTCAATGAGATAAATCAAGTAAAAGGAACGAACAACTTAGATGTTTTTCTTTCGTAATGATTTTATTAAAATTCATATTCAGCTATCCCCATCCTGTATCCCTTTCCGTATTCTCCCATAATCCACACTTTAATAATCAAGAATTTTGTATCATTTATTCATAGGGTTCCGTGATTACCCAATGTTTAAAATACTTCATCAGGATATACGAGGCGTGATCCGACTTCCCGCTTACTCAGGGCGCGTGCTGAAATCTACAGTCCAACAGAGTGTTGTTTCGCCAACAAAAATTAAAATAAATACCCAGTATTTTATTAGAAATAATTTTTCTGTACTGTTTAACATGCACATTATTTTTTACATTTTCATTCTGATAAATAAATCATAAATATCCCATCTCAAATTCCTGTATCTTTAACTCAACGCAAAACACCTTTTTCAGACCTTTTTAGGCTTTTCCATAGGGCTTTCCTACCCATCCCCTCTTCCACCCAACGAGAAGAACAACTAAATTGTTTGTAGGCTTACTCCCCGAGTATTAAAAAAATTCCATCAATATTCTGAAGAGTTATATCACAATTTGAAATAAACATACCTGAAGAGCTGTTATGAAATATAAGTTGAGTACTCACAAATAGCTTTATTAGAGTAGGAATTATCATTTGTACGGTGGAAACCCATAGTAGAAAAATTCTAATCAGATTTAAATATATGAAGATAATTTCTCATTTCACAAAAAAAAAAAAAATAAAATAAAATCCAATCCTCTTAAACCTGGTGTGGTTAACCTGTAAATAATAAAGCTAATATGTTATTTATTAAGCCCTACTCGAATAAAAAATATTTTTTTTCTCTCTCTCTCTTTCTTGACTATTATTTGCTATGAATCATTATCACTTAGCACCTTTTCTTTGATGTCATATTTTAAGATTCCTTAGAAACGGTTCTATTAACAACCATAACATGAAGTTATACGGTGCTGATAATCCTACTGATAATAATTTAAATTGTTATTATTATTATCATATTATTATTCTTATTATTATTATTATTATTATTATTATTATTATTATTATTATTATTATATATCTAATCGTCATCACCTACTTCAAAAGCAGAATTTTAGGCGTAACATAAACAAGTCTCTTTTCATGCCTTTCATATGAACTTCAGCTCAATCGTATTATTATTATTATTATTTTTTTTTTTTTTTTTTTTTTTGTCTCTATCACAGTCCTCCAATTCGACTGGGGTGGTATTTATAGTGTGGGGTCCGGGTTGCATCCTGTCTCCTTAGGAGTCCATCACTTTTTCTTACTATGTGTGCCGTTTCTAGGATCACACTCTTCTGCATGAGACCTGGAGCTACTTCAGCCTCTAGTTTTTCTAGATTCCTTTTCAAGGGACTTCGGGATCGTGCCTAGTGCTCCATGATTATGGGTACGATTTCCACTGGCATACCCATATCCTTCTTATTTCTATTTTCAGATCTTGATACTTATCCATTTTTCCCTCTCTTTCTCTTCAACTCTGGTGTCCCATGGTATTGCAACATCAATGATGATACTTTCTTCTTGACTTTGTCAATCAACGTCACGTCTGGTCTATTTGCACGTATCACCCTATCCGTTCTGATACCATAGTCCCAGAGGATCTTTGCGTGATCGTTTCTATCACTCCCTCAGGTTGGTGCTCGTAACCACTTATTACTGCAAGGTAGCTGATGCTTCTTGCACAGGCTCCAGTGGAGGGTTTTCTTTTGCCACTGAATCATGCCTCTTTTTGTACTGGTTCTGTGCAAGTGCCGGGCATTCACTTGCTATGTGGTTTATGGTTTCATTTTTCGTATTGCACTTCCTACATATGGGAGAGATGTTATTTCCGTCTATCGTACTTTGAACATATCTGGTTCTTAGGGCTGATCTTGTGCCGCTGTTATCATTCCTTCAGTTTCCTTCTTTAGCTCTCCCCTCTGTAGCCATTGCCAAATTGTCATCGCTGGCTAGTTCTTTAGTCTGTCTCATGTATTGTCCGTGCATTGGTTTGTTGTGCCAGTCCCTCTGTTCTTTCTGTCTTTCTCCTGTCTCGTATATTCTGGGTCTTCGTCTACTTTTATTAGTCCTTCTTCCCATGCACTCTTTAGCACTCGTCTTCACTGGTTTTCAGATATTGCCCCAGTGCTCTGCTTTCAATGTTGACGCAGTCCTCTATACTTAGTAGTCCTCTCCCTCCTTCCTTTCGTGTTATGTATAGTCTGTCCGTATTTTGCTCTTGGGTGTAGTGCTTTGTGTATTGTCATTTGTTTCCTGGTTTTCTGATCTATGCTGCGGAGTTTCTGCCTTCGTCCATTCCACTATCCTGCGCTGTATCTGATTACTGGCGCTGCCCATGTGTTATGGCTTTTATCATATTCCGGCGTTGAGTTTTGACTTGAGTATCGCCTTGAGTCTCTGCATATATTCTTTCCTGATCGTGTCCTTCATCTCTTGGTGTTTTTATATCTCTCCTTCCATTATTCCCAGGTATTTGTATCCTGTCTCATCTATGTTGATGTTGCTCCCATCTGGTAGCTTTATCCCTTCAGTTCTCGTTACTTTGCCTTTTTGTATGTTGACTAAGGCGCATTTTTCTATTCCAAACTCCATTCTGATGTCCCCAGATACAATCCTTACAGTCTGGATTAGGGTATCTATTTCCTTGATGCTCTTACCATACAGCTTGATGTCGTCCATGAAACATCAGATGGTTGATTTTGTTGCCTCTTTTCTTGAGTTGGTACCCGGCATCCATCTTCTGTAGTACTTTTGTCATGGGAATCATGGCTACTACGAAGAGTAGTGGGGACAGTGAGTCGCCCTGGAAGATCCCTCTCTGATATTAACCTCTGCTAGTCTTATTCCAGAGCTTGTAAGTATTGTATTCCAGTTGCCCATTGTATTTTTGAGGAAGCTGATGGTATTTTCCTCTGCCCATATATTTTCAGGCATTCTATTAGCCATGTGTGTGGTATCATGTCGAAGGCTTTCTTATAGTCTATCCATGCCATGCTTAGGTTGGTTTTCCTTCTCCTACTGTTCTTCATTACCCTTTTGTCTATCAGGAGCTGGTCTTTTGTGCCCCTACAATTCCTTCTGCAGCCTTTCTGTGGGGTAGGGGTATGGTGTTTGTCTCCTCTAGGTAGTTGTGTACCTTTCACTGTGATACCTGTTAGTAACTTCCACATTATTGGTAGGCAGGTGATAGGCCTGTAGTTACTGGCTATATTTCCCTTACTCTTGTCTTTTTGTACTAAGGATGTTCTTCCTGTGGTCATCCATTGGGTGCTTGGTGATTTGAGATACAATGCTGGAGTTGTTCTGCTATTCGTGGTGAGGGGCCTTGAAGTTTTTGAGCCAGTATCCATGGACTTCATCGGGACCTGGGGTTTTCCAGTTTGGCATTTTCTTTAGTTGGTGTCTGACTGTGTCTGTCGTGATCTCTGTGAATCTTTGTTTTATTCTCCCTGTTTCTTCTTCCTTGACTTCCTGGAGCCATGTTGCATGTTTGTTGTGTGATACCGGATTGCCCTCCCATATGTTTTCCCAGAGTCTCTTACTTGGTTCGGCTTCAGGAATTTCTGGGTGGTTGTCTTCCCCTCTTAGACTTTTCTGTTGGTTCCGAATAGTTTGTTCTGTTGGTATCCTTATTCCTGTTCATGTACCGTTGGATCTTGTGTGCTTTGGCCTTAAGCCTCTGTTTTACATCTTCTATTGTGTTGTTTAGTCCCCCCTCTTGTACTTTGTATTTCTCGTTGAGTTTCCTCCCTTGTTTTCTTGCTTCTTAGCCTTTTTTTCTGCCATCTCTTTCAGTTTACTCAAGTCAGATCTCATCACCATGATTTGCTTTTCCAGGCGCCCTTTTCCAAGGAGGGTTGCTGTTTTGGTTTCTGTTGGGTTGGTTGTGACGGTGGTGTTGGTGTTCGAATCCCCATCAGTTCTGCTACTAATCTTGCTCCTGCATATGTCAAGTTATTTGTTTCTGTGATACTGGTGGTGTGTATTAGGCCTATTATTTCATTGACCTCACTTGTTTTCTCCCTTAATTTCTTGGTGTTGTAGGCTTTCATGGAGGGGATCTTTGTTCTCTCTGTATCTGTCTCCATCATTGTCTAATCTTTTCTACCATTCCGTCCTCTCTGTTACTTCGTCGGTGTTTCTTCGTGTGTCGTTGTTTGATACTTCATCCTCCCTGTCGTCTTCTGTGGCATCGTCTCTCAGTTCGTCTCGTGTAATTCGTTGTCGTGTGACATTTCCCTTTCCAGTTCTTCTCTTTCTGTTGGGGAGAGCCATTTCTTTTTCTTTATGTTCCTTACTTGGTCTGCCAGCCTCTGCTCTGTTTGGGGGGTGTTATTCCTCTCATTCCAGATGTTGATCAATCTTCTCTATATCCTCTCTCCGTCGGGTTGCTTCTGATGTAGCATCTCCATATTTCCTTATTTTCTTCTCTTGTCCATTTCTTCCTTTTTGCCTCTGTAGCTCCAATCTCAGGCATGTTGATTACTTTCGTTGTGGTGATCAGTTGCTGGATGACGACCTTCAAGTACCTGACCGTCTTCCCCTTCAATTGGGTTGAATACCTGGTTGCCGGACGAAGCTCCTCTGTTGCCAGAGGTTCCATTTACGTCGTTGTCGTTTATTCCTTCATTTCTTTCCATCATTGCTGTCGTCTTCTGTGGCATCGTCTCTCAGTTCGTCTTCGTGTAATTCGTTGTCGTGTGACATTTCCCTTTCCAGTTCTTCTCTTTCTGTTGGGGAGAGCCAGTTCTTTTTCTTTATGTTCCTTTACGTTGGTCTGCCAGCCTCTTGCTCGTTGGGGGGTTGGGGGGGTTATTCCTCTTCATTCCAGATGTTGATCAATCTTCTTCTATATCCTCTCTCCGTCGGGTTGCTTCTGATGTAGCATCTCCATATTTCCTTATTTTCTTCTCTTGTCAAATTTCTTCCTTTTTTGCTCTGTAGCTCCAATCCTCAGGCTGTTGATTACTTTCGTTGTGGTGATCAGTTGCTGGATGACGACCTCCAAGTACCTGACCGTCTTCCCCTTCAATTGGGTTGAATACCTGGTTGCCGGACGAAGCTCCTCTGTTGCCAGAGGTTCCATTTACGTCGTTGTCGTTTATTCCTTCATTTCTTTGCAATCATTGCTGAGTTTTGCTATTTAACCCATAGCTGGACCCTACCCCATCAGGGATAGGTACTCATTTACAGCTGAGTAGACTGAGGAAATTATGGTAAAGATCCTTTCCCAAGAATCAACGCCGAGGAGAGCGGTCACCATCCAACGACTGACCAGCCCCAATGTTGCTTAACTTGACTTAAGTCTATTGAAGACCTACCACTCCTCCACGGCGCCACATAGTATTATTATTATTATTATTATTATTATTATTATTATTATTATTATTGTTATGTTATTATTATTATTATTATTGATTATATTATTATTATTATTACATCTAATCGGCATCACCTACTTCAAAAACAGAATTTTAGTGTAACATAAACACGATCTTTTTTTCATGCATTGATACAAACATCAGCTCAATCATTGTTTTCATACTCAACTAAGCATATGTGCTTTTCTTTCATTCGCTCTGTGATGTGCTCCGTTACCTCAATAAACCCCAGGTACTGTTTCCGACACTGGCACAGGCCGTTTGTCATTATTTTTCAAAACAAAGGGGAAAGGCAAGAGCGGCTGTATGATAAGACCGTAGCCCAAAGAGAAAGAGGCTGCTTTTCCGCGAGACACTTCAGGAGACTTATCCACTGGACGCTGGATATTTTTTTTTTTTTTTTCACTGTCAGGGAGAGGCCCTTACACGCGAGGGTATCTGGAAGGCTTATCGGAAAATTCCTGACCCTAGTCACAAGGAAGGATAAATAATGCTCTCGACGAGAGAGAGTACGAGAGAGAGAGAGAGAGATGAGAGAGAGAGAGAGAGAGAGAGAGAGAGAGAGATAAATGAAGAATAAACAAAGCTTCCATTGTAGAAGAATTTAATTTTTTTTAACAGTAGTGATACAACGAATACAATGTCAAAGAAAGATTACCTCCAAAACATACCAGGAAGACAGATGGGCTCGTTAGAACAGCTGAAAGCCAGACAAAAGAGAGGCAGTGAGAAAACGCTTAAGGGGAAAGTCTAAGATGAACACCAGATAAGTTTTTTTTATGTATATAAGCAGGGGCTGTTCCGCCAGATAAATGATACAGCAATCAGATCCCTACCCAGACTCCTATTTGCCCGTTTAAAAAAAAAAATTAACAATAACAACTAAGATTCTTTTCTATGGAACCTAAACCTCCACATTCGTGGAGTTAGAAGAAATTTTTTTTCTGATGATTAGAAAATAATGTCTTGATATAATGTGGTTCGGATCCCACAATAAGCTGCAGGCGCCGTTGCTAGGTAACAAATCGGTTCCTAGACACGTAAAAATATCTAATCCTTCGGGCTAGTCCTAGGAGAGCTGTTAATCAGCTCAGTGATCTGGTTATACTAAGATATACTGACTTTTCCACATTATCTATACATACGGAGGATCAATCAATCTATCACCATTAGCCATGGACCAGAGCTGCCCAATTTTACATCTATCTTCTTGGAAAACTCGATTATAGGCTACATGAGAGAAATTGCTGTCTCGGTGTCCTTGCAGATAAGACACTCTTATCCTGACTTCGGTACATTACAAACATAGTACATCCGTTGTAAGATGTCAGAAAACTTAAGAAAATTTCGGTGAAACTTCTAACAAGTCGTCTGCTGCGATGAAAATATAGTACAAGATATTTAAACCGCTTCTAAATCAACATGGCACCGAAAACTGTCACAAGTTACCATCAAATAGAGTGCTTATTTTTTTTTTTCAGAGAATAAGCCAAGGCTTTGAAGAGAATCACTGTTTATTGTTTTTCTCTTATGACCACTACTAAAGGGTAGAATTCAGAGTACTAAGCTTCAATAACTTTAATGACGGATTACGGAACATAACATCATATTATAAAGCTCGTTCACTGCAGAGATATTTGTAGTGTCTAGAATATCAGATGTAAATAATAAGTATATTTTAATTTAACCAGACTACTG
>NC_061109.1:5981129-5991661 GCF_015104395.2 Macrobrachium nipponense
GATTCCACAAAAGAAATTAAATAAACTAAAAAATAAATTCTAAGAAAATATCAAATTACAATTCTCACAATATGAGTGACCAAATTTACGTTACGTTAATTTAATCTCGATGTCGAGTGAGAGAGAGAGAGAGAGAGAAGGAGATCTAACTGCCTCGAGGTCTAAAGATCGAATGAAAATCTCTTCCTTTATGGAAATGACAGAGCAGATGTCTCAAAACGTTCTAGGCACGAAAGCTTCTCGAAAGTTCTGAAATCTGACGCAATCTTACACCCACAATGTGCAACATCCACGTGGGACTTGACAAAGATATACACGTACAAGACAAGACTGCTCAACAGATACGTACCCGATTGAAACGGAGGGTAAACGATAATTAAGATTGACATGTTTTTGATGACCACGTAAAAAGAGTCGAGCTCATTATCAAACGCGTGACAGAGCAGGATGCAAACGGATCTCGCAGACTCTAATTTCAAAGTGCTGACATAAAAGTTAAACATTTGCAGCTTTGAAAAGACAAGGATCTCTCTCTTTACGTTAGATATATATTTTTTTACATGACGTTAATGCGAAATCTGAACACACATTTTAAAACTCCTATTCTAAGCTATCTAGGAATCTGAAAAAATGTTACACAATCTACAAGACATTTCAAAGAGGGGAAAACATGCATTTTGAAAGTAGCAATATATAATATACCTCCCCCCAGAAGATTTTTTATACGGTTGTTGAATCCAACGATTCGCAACGAGATAAATAATCCAGCAATACATTGTTTTTGCCACTAATGTGCTGCACTCTTAAGTTATACTGTTGCAGACACAAAGACCACCTGGTCAGTCTTTGATTGTGATTTTTTCATTTTCTGGATAAATGACAGTGGATTGTGATCAGAAAACACTACAATTTCTTCATTCCTAGGTCTATTCACATACACTTCAAATTTTTTTCAATGCGGTGATTAAGGCTAAAGTTTCCTTCTCGTCGATTGTCGAATATACTTTCTGATGTTTTTTCAATTTTGTAGACATGAAGCATACAGGATGGTAGATATTATTTTCATCTTCTTGAAGTAGAACAGCTCCAACACCACAGTCTGACGCATCAACTTGTATCACAAATTTCTTGTCGAAGTCTGGAGCTTGAAGTACTGGTCCTTAAGTTAAAATGGCTTTTACCTTCTCAAAGGATTCTTGACACTCTGGAGTCCAAATAAACTTAGCTTTGGGACTAGTTAAGTCTGTCAAAGGAGCTACTACGGCTGAGAAATTTGGGCAAAAACGACGATAGAAACCAGCCATGCCTAAAAATCTCTGTAGCTGTTTCCTTGTAGTAGGTGGGGTAGCCTTACGGATACCTTCTACATTAGCATTTACTGGAGCAAGAAGGCCTTTCCCAACTTCAAACCCAAGATACTGTACAGTTGCCTTTCCAAACTCACTCTTCTCTAAGTTGATTGTTAATCCTGCTTCTTGTAGTTTCTTGAAAACTTTCTTCAGAATCTTCAGATGTTTCTTCCCACGTTGTAGAGTAAATCACGATGTCATCTAGGTATACACCTACTCCTTCTATTGATCCTAGCAGTTGATCCATCACTCGTTGAAATGTTGTGGGTGCATTCATCAGACCAAACGGCAGAACAGTATACTGATATAGTCCAAAAGGAGTAATAAAAGCTGACATCTAAGGGAATTTGATAATATCCTTTCAACAAGTCTATCTCGGAAACAAACTTGGCTTGCCCAATATTATCAAGTAACTGATCTATAAGAGGCAAAGGATAATTATCAGCCACACTGATAGAATTCAGCTTCCTATAATCAGTACACATCCTAAATGAACCATCTGGTTTCTTCACTAACACACATGGAGAAACTAAAGTGACTTGAACTGGGTTCTGCTAATCCATGTTGCAGCAAATACTCAACTTCCTTCTTGAAACCAAACAATCATCGATGATTACGGTGAATAAGCGATAGGCTCTTTGCTTGAAAGGTTTTCCATCTTCTTGAATCTTGATTTCATGCTTGGTCAGATCAGTACGTCTAGGCACATCTGAAAAAATTTCTGGAAAACTTCTAATTACGTCACTTAAGTCTTCACCTTGTTCAACACTCAGATGTTTCAGTTTATCCTCCAAATTTTCCAAAATTGAAGAATTATTCATCTTGCTTGCAGCTCCCAATTCGTAGCCATCATCGTCTTCTGTAGATAAAGTTGTCTGGGTTACTGACACAGTTTCAGTTTTATTTTTGTTCTGAGAAATAAGGTTTCAAGAGGTTCACATGTATCTTCCTTTGTCTTCTTCTTCTTTCTGGTGTTTCAATCACATAAGTTTCTATCACTTAACTTCTGAATTATCTTGTAAGGACCTTGAAATTTATTAGTGAGGGGAAATCTCTTGACAGGTAAGAACACTAACACTTGTTGACCAACACTAAAACTTCTTAGCTTAGTCTTAGCATCAAATCTCCTTTTCATTTTCTCTTGACTAATTTTCAAGTTTTCTAAAGAGAATTTTCTAATCTCTTTCAAAACCTCTTCCTTAAGTTCTTTACATACTCTGCTTGGCTTTCCTCTTGATTTTCTTCCCAATTTTCTGCAAGAATCTTCAACGGTCCTCTCACTTCTCTTCCAAAAATCATCTCATTAGGTTGAACATCCCATACTTTCTTGATAAGCATTCCTAACTTCAAACAACATTAATGGTAAACCAACATCCCATTCTCTTCCTGACTCAGAACAATACTTGTCAGCATACTTTTCAATGTCTGGTGGAACCTTTCCAAGGCACCTTGAGTTTCTGGATGATAGGCAGTGTGGATAACTGTTGTTTCACTCCTAACAAATTCATCACATCCTGGAATAACTTTGAAGTAAAGTTTGTTTCCTCTGTCACTTTGTACTATTTCTGGTATACCAAACTTTGAGAAAAAACTCCCCACAAGTTTTTCAGCAACTATCTTGGCAGATATGTTTCTAACAGGGATTGCTTCTGGATACCGTGTCACAGGACACATTAATGTTAACAAATACTCATTTCCTTTCTTTGTCTTCGGCAATGGTCCAACCATATCAATAATCACTTTGCTAAAGGGTTCTCCTCTAACTTCTATAGGTTTGAGGGGGCTTTCTTGATGGTTTCATTCGGTTTTCCAGCTATCTGGCAGGTATGACACTCACGACAGAACCTGCTAAAACATCTCTGTGAAGTCCAGGCCAGAAAAAAATATTTCATGATCTTCTCCACAGTCTTCCTGATTCCATAGTCCAGACTCATGAGCTACTGCAATCACTTGCTTTCTCATGGATATGGAATCAAAATTTGATGATATTCGCCCCATTCAGCATCTCCTGGTATATCTGTAGGTCTATACTTCCTCATCAGCAAACCTTCCTTCAGATAGTAACAGGTAGAGTTTGTTGCAATCTCTTCTCGATCAACAACTCTGAAGAACAAATCAGTTAACGATGCATCCTTCTTCTGCAAGTCCATCAGCTTCTCTCTTGTCACTTGACCAACTTCAAGGGTTGAATTCTCAATATCTGCTAACTCAGCTACTGTAGTTTTTCACTACTGTCTTCAGCAACACTTTGACTACTCGGAGTCTCTTCAGGAACATCAGGTTCTTCTTCTTCGTCGTCGTCTTCTCATCTTCTTGGGAAATCTCTTCTTGGTCAGCACTATGGGAAACTTCACTTCCTGGAATAATTCTTCTAAGCACAAAGATCCTTCACTTGATCCTTCTTGGGTGTGTAAATCCTCAGTTTCTTCACTTACAGTCGTAGTCCTCTTCATACTTTTGCTGTAGTTTACACAACCTAGGAAAAAACAGGTGGGGGTTGGGTTCTTTCCTTCCTACCAAACTCTTCTGTAGGACTAATCCTCAATGGTTTGTCTGTCACTACAGGACAAGGAATAAATGGCACACCACCAACTTCATTCCCCAACAGAACATGTATACCTTCCACAGCCAGTGAGTCCTTTACAGCAAAATCAACATTCCCTGTCACCAATTCACATGACAGGTGTAAGCGGCATATAGGAGTTACTTCCTCTCCTCCTATACCTCAATATAACTGAATCTCCTGTGAGACTCTTCTCCAACTGAGGGTGAGAACCACGTACTACCACACTATGGTTACTCCCTGTATCACGTAATATCTTGACTGGTACCTGCATACTTCCTTCTTGAGTTGACAGCATACCCTCATAGATATATGGCTTAAAATCCTCCACACTGCTTAACCACTCACTGCTTGAGGTAACATTTCCACTGGTTGCTAAACATTCAGCTTGTTTAGTTTCATTCTTCTCTGGAGTCTGATTCTTTCCCACACTGCTCTTCGTAGTTTGTTTCACAACTTGACTAACTGGTTTTGACTGCTGTTGATTGCGGTAACACTCTTGACTGTGTGTCCTACTCTTCCACACTTGAAACAGACAACATTAGGTTTCTGTAACTGTCTTGAAAAACTGGATGAGGATTTCACATTAATTTGCTGAGCTGTATTCCTTGTATACTCTTAGTAGTATCACTTGAAGGTTCCCATTAAATTTGTTCCTGTTATTTGGATAAGACTTAAAACCTGGGCGTTGTTGACTCTGGTACTTGACATTGTAATTACGTTTGCTACTGATTATATTGTAATCTTCACTAAGTGTAGCGGCTTTGTCAAGTTTCTTCACTTCTCTCTCTCTTAAATAAGCTCTTATGTTTCAGGAATTCCCTTAAGATACTGTTCAAGAACAAGTAACTCTTCTAACTCATCAAAGTTTTAACTTTAGCAGCTTCTACCCAACGTTTGAAACACCTTCTCACTTTGTAAGCATAATCTAAGAAGGTTCCCTTCTCATCTTTTCTTAAATTTCGAATCTCTCATTGTAGTACTCTGGGGTCATCTGGTAAACTTGTAGCACACTGTGTTTAATGTACCTTGTAGTCTTTACACTGATCAGCTGTTAAGGCTAGATAAGCACTTCTCCCTTTACCAATCAAGACACTTTGTAGCAAAACTGACCATTTATCCTCTAGCCACCCATACCTAAGCCACTTTTCTCAAAGTGATCAAAAAAACTCATCTGGAGCTTCTTCAGTAAACTTAGGGATTAACTTCTGTACTCTCACTACATCAAATACAGGGTCTTGATTACCTTGGTTAGGTTAGCGGTTGTTACAGGTAATGTGATCTAGCTCTTATTAATTCCATTTCCCTTTCATGTCTTGCGATTTTCTCTTTCCTCTTTTATTCTTTCTCTTTCCTCTTCTGCTGCTTTTTCTTCTTCTCTTTCTCTTCTTTCTTGTTTTTCCCTGTCTATTCTTTCTCTTTCAGCTTGCATTCTCTCTCTTTCAGCTTGCATTCTCTCTCTTTCAGCAAGCATTTTTAGCTTATCAAATTCTCTTCTGCTTCAATGCGTCTAAGCTCTAACTCTGCATCACTTTTCTCTTTCTTTTCTGCCTGCTTATTTATGAGATCAGCACGTGCTACATTCAACAACTCTTGAGCCAATTCTAACTCATCTTCATCAGTTATTCTACCAGAGTTTATCAATGATTCCATAGCAATACATCTTATTTGTGCCTTTACCATACTAGTAGACACATAACCACCACATGCCTCTGCTAAAGCGCTCCACTGTGCTCTAGACAGAGTGGTTTTCAGACAAAAACTTGGACGGAAGGAGCTGCTAAAAATTCCTGAACATTGAACTGCCGCCATTTTCCTCTAAGTTATCAATTTACAATTCAATACAATAAATGCAAAAACAAAACTTATATGGTCACTCTCCTAACAAAATACAGTTCCTAACACAACCAGTATATTCTAGAGTGATATGAAATCTGCTTTCCCGGGCTCTGGGCACCATTAAATAATAGGTACTAAGTGCCAAGTATCTGGTTACCATGCATCAAATATTACCTCACCAAAAGCAGACACCTGAAACCCTCATAAACACATTTAAACGACTGAATACTCTAAAGGCAACAGTGATCCCTTAACACTTACCAGTATTGCAGAAAATCAGGACTAAGTTCATCAAAACAGGTGTGAGGTAATCTTGTAAGTAATTAAATTAATCAAAGGGCATCACTCCATCAACAACTTTCAAAACTCTAAGTATTTCCCTGATTTCATTAGTCTAAGTACTTCCTGGTTCTAAGTCACTTCAATTAAATTGAAGGAAAGCAAATCAATTACCACTCTATGTCTCTACCTAACATGAATATAATCATAATTATATATATATACTGGTGTAAGATAAAGAAAACACTTATAAAAATTTTAAATACAAAAATTTATTATTAATTCAAAATTTATAAGTGAAATTCACACTATCAGGGAAAATTACTGTTACTGGAAACAAAGTAAAGTTTAATTAATTCTTGAATCAAATTAAGTAAAATTAAATCAAAATTAATTTATCACAAAATTCAAGAAAATTAATTCAATCAAAATTCAAAAGTGTTAGGCAATAATTGAAAACTTGAAATTAATTCACAAGTGCTAAACAACAATAAAACTTGAAAAGAATTCTAATAAAGTAAATGCAAATAAATTCACAAGTGTTAAATTTAATTAAATGTGCAATGATAAAGGGGGGGGGGGCCAAATGAAAAATAACTAAGTCAATTAAATGGTGAATGCAAATGAAAATATAAAACAAAAAGACACACTTCAATAAGAAAATGAATAAATGCACAAACAATGGAACAGACACAAACACAAAAAATATCAGCAATGTGTAAAAGTGTAAATCTTTTTCATTCAAAAACACTAACCACAGTTTTTACCAAACCTTCGTAACAGACAACAGTTCCTATCAATTATTAATTAAACACACTCCCTATCCATTATTAGTTATTCACTGTTCCTAACAATTATTAGTTGCAACTAATAAAAAATATAAACACACTTAACCTTTTTTGGCTATCCAACTTCTTTTCTTCTCTTGTAAATTACACTTTCACAAAAAACAAGGCGCCGTTACGAAATGTTTGTTCAGATTCCACAAAAGAAATTAAATAAACTAAATAAACTTCTAAGAAATATCAAATATACAATTCTCACAATATGAGTGACCAAATTTACGTTACGTTAATTTAATCTCGATGTCGAGTGAAAGAGAGAGAGAGAGAGAAGGAGATCTAACTGCTCGAGGTCTTAAGATCGAATGAAAATCTCTTCCTTTATGGAAATGACAGAGCAGATGTCTCAAAACGTTCTAGGCACGAAAGCTTCTCGAAAGTTCTGAAATCTGACGCAATCTTACACCCACAATGTGCAACATCCACGTGGGACTTGACAAAGATATACGCGTACAAGACAAGACTGCTCACAGCTACGTACCGATTGAAACGGAGGGTAAACGATAATTTAAGATTGACATGTTTTTGATGACCACGTAAAAGAGTCGAGCTCATTATCAAACGCGCTGACAGAGCAGGGATGCAAACGGATCTCGCAGACTCTAATTTCAAAGTGCTGACATAAAAGTTAAACATTTGCAGCTTTGAAAAGACAAGGATCTCTCTCTTTACGTTAGATATATATTTTTTTACATGACGTTAATGCGAAATCTGAACACACATTTTAAAACATCCTATTCTAAGCTATCTAGGAATCTGAAAAAATGTTACACAATCTACAAGACATTTCAAAGAGGGGAAAACATGCATTTTGAAAGTAGCATATATAATAATATATGTATATATATATATATATATGTAATATATCTAGATATATATATATATTATATAATTTTCATGTTCCCAGCTCCCCTGACGTGTTGTCGTACCCTGATTTTGCCGATTTTTTTTTTTTTTTTTGTGGTGGGTGGAACCTTTCAGACATAATGCTTTTTCAAAGATATTACTTTGAGAGAGAGAGAGAGAGAGAGAGAGAGAGAGAGAGAGAGAGAGAGAGAGAATTAAGCGAAACGTATGAATTCAGACAGGTTTTATATCGACATATTTTGGGGAACGTAAACATATCACCACAAACTTCTTTTTTTTTAAGTTGGAAACAGTCAGTAGATATGTCCGTATCATTCAGGATTCGGATTTGAATATCAAACGTCTATCTGGCTATCTATCTGTTTTCACTATATCACCATTCAAATTTAAACACTAATAATTCCGTGGGTCTTCTAAAATTATTCGTTGATGAATTTTAAAATCTGTATTTCGTTTCTTTTCCTCATCTGGAGAACGTATCGTTCACCCAGCTCTTAAATGCACTACGTCCTGTAACCAGAGCTCTGTAAGTCTGTCTGTTTTAATTAATTAAGGAATTAATCATCATTGTGAAATACCACTATACAGGATTGATTTTGGAATATGGAAGATTATTCTATATTTAAAAGAAAAGGGTAGTATTTAACCATATTCATTTTGTAATGATTGTGAACTCTTGTGAGGGATTATACTCCTCTCCATTTGTCTTCATCCAAGTTGAAAAGGTAACCTAGTAAGATCATTTTTGCTAAGGTTTATTGTTCAGGTATTCATCTAATATATTTGCTTTTCATTTACAGTGGAATGGACGATGACATCTCCGATAGCAACTGCGTTTGGAGAAATTATGCCTTAGTTCCTGCTTTCTTGAAGAATTATATATAAAACAACAACCGAATAAGCATGGCATGCGTGAAATGTAGATTTGAAATAGTTGTCAACAAAGGAATGACCCAAAAATGTCAATTGATCGAAGTGCTTCTAGAGATAGATACCGCCAGGAACACAAGACATCAGAGAGAGAGAGAGAGAGAGAGAGAGAGAGAGAGAGAGAGAGAGAACCTAACTGAGTAAAATTTCCGGCGATAAAACCTGTGAGTCAACAGTTTAACTCTTGCTTTTTCCTCTTTAGCTCCAAAGATAATTTTTTTTTTTTTTTTATTCTGTGTCCAAGCTTCGGTCATAAACGCAGTTGATTCTAAGGACTCTAGAATATCTAAAAGATAAAGACCTGCCCAGGACATTTTAAATAATAAGATAAGAAAAAAAGGAAAATAAAGGATAGTTGCACCATGACTCTTCAGTCTCAGTTCGTACCCAAGATCGACTCCAGAGAACTACAGGACAAAAAGACTATATTATATTTTGTTTGTCCCCTATATTTTTTTTTTATTCTTATCTAATTATATATAACACTAGTTTTAGACAACATCTGCGAAGACCTCTCTCTCTCTCTCCCTCTCTCTCTTTATTTTAATCACGAATAATGCAAAAAACATGATCACAAGCAAAAGCGATCCCTTGTTTTTAATGCACCCGTTAATCAGGACATAATTATTTAGATAATTAAAATGATTGTCAAGATTTGTACATCTTTGTTAATATCGACATAAAAGAAAAGATTTTAAAGTATTTTAAATTGTTTACTTTAAGTATGTTCTTTATTCTCTATTCTCATTACCTACAGAACTTTATTCATGAATATTGTTACTTAGCTGTCTTATTCACATATCGAATCATGTATCATATAATTTTCATCTAACGAAAAGGGTTCTTCAATTAAGCGATGAATAAGCATGGATTCGTGTACAGTGTATAATGCTGTATGAAACTCTCAGTCACGGTCCATGAAACTTTCAGCCATTGCTCGGTAGTGGGCTGTCTTGTTGGCCCCTATATCAGTGTCAGACGCATGATTCATGGCTAAACTTAACCTTAAATAAAATAAATACTACATATGCTAGAGGGCTGCAATTTGCTATGTTTGATGACTGGAGTGTGAATGATCAACATACCAATTTGCAGCCCTCTAGCCTCACTAGTTATTGAGATCTGAGTGCGGACTGAAAATTGCGGACGAACAAACAAACAGCCATCTCAATAGTATTCTTTTACAGGAAACTAATAAAAGCACAGTAGATGCCAAGTATCTTGTGCCTTTAAAGTATTGTCCCAACATGGATGGGAATGTTTGATGAGACCCATAAGAGAAGACTTTAGAAGGTGTGGGAAAAGTTCCTTTACTAATTACCTCGACACTGTTTTCCAACAATGTAATAATAACCAAAGTAATCTTTGTAATTTAACAATACTATCACCAATTAAGTTATTGCTCAAAGCAATGTTTCTGACATTGACTGTATATATATATATATATCTATATATATATATATATATATATATATATATATATATATATATTATATATTATAATATAATACATACATAAACGGAGACAGAATGGTATCTATTTCAGATATGAGATAGAAAAAAAAAATGATCAATTCTCGTAGGTAAAGATGGCTGCGGGGAAAGGACTGAAATCAAATCAATAAGACATAGTGATTAATATAGATAATAAAAAAAAAAAACGATGGGACTTAACCTAAGAAGTACACCCTATTAAAGCTCTAACACCATGGCTGTGGAGAAAATAAAACAATCCCTATATACAGAAAGAGAGAGAGATAGAGAGAGAGAGAGAGAGAGAGATGGGCGGCTTCACTTCATTTGTGTTGTTTAAGCATAAATCTCCGTTAAGTATCTTTTGTAACTGATCATTACTTTTGAAAT
>NC_061109.1:5997161-6026304 GCF_015104395.2 Macrobrachium nipponense
ATCAAGTAACAGCAAAATAAGCTTAGATCGTCAATTTAAGAATAAGATTTTAGAATCTGTCGGACTTTTCGCTTACTCTGGGCAGTGCCTACAAACTACCTTGTTGTTTTTATTGTTGTTGCTCTTGTCGTGTTATTCTTGCTGTTGTTCTCCTTCTTGGGTGGGTAGGAAAACCTTACAGAAGAGCCTAAAAAGGTGTGAAAATGGTGTTTTGCATTGAGTTAAAGGTACAAGAATTTTGGAATAGGATATTTTCGGTTTCCCCATAGAATTCTGATGTAAAAACATAAACAATGTGCATGTTAAACAGTATTTCTAATGAAATATAGCATATTGATTTTAATTTTCGATGGTGAAACAACGTGCTATTTGACCATAGATTTTAGCACACGGTCCAAGTAAGCTGGAGGTAGGAACACGTCTTATTAATGAGAAAGGTATAAAGGGGTTAAGTAAGCATTAGTTATTGACAACTGGAGTAATTTGGCAGAACCCGAGTAAATTTACAGATACCCAAACGCTCTTAAAAAACTGAATCACGATAAATTAAAACATGGCAGCAATGTTCGTATAAACTGGTTATAACGGTAAGCTTAGTGAGGTGATCATGGTAGAATTTTTGAAGATATGTATCTAAATATTTACGTGAAGTATTACTTGAACTCTGTCATAACTTTTCTGCCTCACGCTAACGCGCGCACACGCACACACACACACACACACACACACACACACACACACACACACACACACACATATATATTATATATATATTTATTATTATATTATAATAATTAAATAATATCGATTATAATACGTATTATATAAATAATTATATAATAATAAAGATTATAATATAAATTAATATATTATATATTAATATACGGTTTAAATGTATTATGTATTAAAAAATATTTATATCAGGGTAGTTAAAAAGGAACCCGTTAAAAACAAAACCACTCTGGTTTAAAGCTAAGGACTATAATTTCAGTGGACTAACTTCCACCCCCTTAGCCAAGTAGTGAATGACAGGAAGAAAGTTACATTGGCGAAATATATAGTGGGAGATATGCCCTCATGCCCTTAGGTCAAGGTAATGCCTGGGTCACCACTAAGCCGAAGTTGGTTCTGTTCATTGTCCCTTAATCCGCTTCATTTATTTACCTAAACACACACGCGCATATATATATATATATATATATATATATATAATTATATATATATATAATATATATATATATATATATATGTATATATATGTATCAATAAGCTGTTGACATTAAACTGAGCACTACCCGCTTAATGCCCCATGTTACCACTCTTACGTGCCTTTATGTTTCTTTTCCTTCAAATTCTTCTTGGACCACAAAACTGTGTAGACAGCTTCTACTTTATTTACTGGAGGTAATGGGTTAGCTTTGTACTTTGGAACTACGAATTGCTCTTAACCGCTGCATTATATGACCGTTGTCCTGAAAAAATAAAGTCAAATTGCTGCTAACTACAGCAGACCACACTTCCAGACTTCCAGTATCACGCTATTAACACGCTAAGTAAGAGTTAAACTTATCGGATATACTAACGATATAATATTTCAGCTCTATTTTGAAAGTAGTGGAGGTTTCAAAGGGTAATTTTCTTTTGGTTGTTTTACCGGAATGACCAAATATTATGTATGTATGTGTATCTGTGGTTATATTAAGCCAGCGTTTGGTGACGGGGTTTCATTCTTGAAGAGGAAAAGATATATCTATAACATGGAGAGAAAAAATAAGAAAAGTGCTGATACAAACTCATTTGACCTTATGGTGCTGTCAGCAAGATGAATAAGTTTAAAGCTGTAAGTCCTACATGCCCTTATGACAGAGAAGAAGAAACAAAAATGTTTCATTAGATGAAAAGGAGGGAAAAAATAAGAGAAATCTCCCTAATTTTTCGCTCACTGAGGCGAGAAGAAATTTCTTGAAGAAAATATGGAATGAGCGATAGTTAAGTAATTCAGCTGTTATGTCCCGAGGGACTGAGAAGGAAAGGGAAATAATTACATTGATCAATAGTAATTGAAAGAAAAGTAGTTCCAAGTTATTGGGATTGAGCTTTATAGGTAGATCATTTTAAATGTCGTCCTTTATAAGGTTTCTGCGAAGCATACTTACAGGAGTAGTAGCGTTAAGAGTTGGTGTTGTTACCTCTCGATCGTTTGAATCCTAACGAGATTGTTATAGTCATCTGGCCGTAATCCTTAAAAGGAGAGAATGGGACGTATATTCCTGAACGGTAACTGATTACCATACCTTACCTGAAAAAGCAGGAAGCTATACCTTGTAAACTAACAATAGAATCTTCTTGAAAATAATCTCATTATGTTTCTCTCATCCAAATTACTGAGAACTTACTCTGTTGAAGTAACCCAGCCTAACATAACCTAACCTAACCTACGGGCATGGCAGAAAAAAACCTGGGCTGCGGTTCCTTGGTGCATAGTGCAACTGGTTGACGAAGTGGGTTGATATGGGGGTAGGAGGCGAAAGTTCTGTCTGAACTTCTTAGCTGAGTTCCATTAGAATAACAGTATTAAAAGAGAGCGTTTTGCAGTGGAGCTGGAGCTGAAATATCTACTGCTGTATTTTTCACAGATATAAGTAGCTCCATCACTGCATGGGTTATTCTTGGAATTATGATTAAGACTGGTTTAAGACCTCTTATGCCATACAAGGTTAGATATCCAACTATTATTAAAGTTCGGGATAGGTTGCTTACTATTCTTGAATTTGGTAAGCGCCATGTTGGTATTATGATGCTTGTTGTAGATGCTACACGCAACAACGCGCTTTGCAAAATGCATCGTGAGATCCATATTGTTTTCATTTTCAACGAAAGAGGTGCTCGGGATGTATTTCCTCCCTGCGTAGACGGACCCGTCGATGTGCTAACACTCACTGCTGGGGATAGTTTCTTGAAGGTGGCCAGTGCTTTGGACGTTGGAATCGTGAATTTCGTTTTGTGTCTCTTGTCGTCATTAATATAAGGGAGACTTAAGATTTGATTCAAAGAAAGGACACACACACACACACACACACACACACACACAAATGATGACCTATTTGTGAACAGTTCGTTTTGATTCCAAGACTTGAAATGAGATTAATCTTTCAGAACGCCGACAGATGCTTAGTTCATGAACCCAACTTTAAAGTTTTAAACCTTCTTCTGACGCTTTCATTTCCATGAACTGAGGACTGGGGTTTAAATTTCTTTAGCAAGTTCTTGTAATTTTGAGCAAAGGGGAGAGGGACGGACCATGAATAATAAGCAGAAGCAAAAGGGGAGGGTTGCTTAAGGAAATAGGGCCGTCACATTTGTGACAAAAGAAGTACTTGCAGCGATCCTATCTCTTCTATTTGACAGTAGTTGTCCATTTGTTGTCCACTTATATATGTAGATAAAGGAGTGCGTGTCAAAGACTTTAACATGCTAGATAGCACTGTTACCTGGGGGGTGCACTAGCGGATCCAGAAGAATAGCATAGGGAGACTAATTTTTCATATTACACACGCACACACAGACACAAATTTACTAATTGAGTAGAAATTATTAAACAGATAGCAATCGCCTGTTCTATCAGGAAATAGCAGATCCATTATCACTGTCGTTAAGATTATAGTTATTATTTTTTATTATTATTTTTTCTCTAGTCATTATTATTGTTATTATTTTTTCTCAAATTGTTATTATTATTGTTATTATTTTTTCTCAAATTGTTATTATTATTTCTATAATAGATTTTTTTTTTATTGTTCCAATTTTTATATCTCCCATTTATGTAACTATCATTCAAATCGTCAATGTTATTATTATTTTGTCATTATTTTTCAGGGGTGGGAGCGGGCCTCATGCCCAGGTGCCCACCCCCCTGGATCTACTAGTGCCTGGGTGACAAACGAGTTGAATGGGGTGTTTCAGTGTCTCATTTGTAAGGCAGTGGGCAAATCTTTGTGCGTTAGGTTATTTTTGGGCCTGAAATAGCTTTTATTATGAAAAATCAGTGAAAAATCAGGCCTATATGAATGGTTTCAGCTTCTGCATTGAGAAGTCGAACTTTAGGACTTTAATTGTGAGTAAAGCATATTTGAGATTTTAGACATCTCTGGCAGGGTTTTCGGGTTAGGCGCGGAACAACGAACCATATACTATTATGTTATGCTTCTTAATCAGTCATTAAAGTTATCGAAGCTTGATATCTTACAGCTGAGATAATTCCTCGTTGGACGGGTCGGTTACTCGCTCGACTACCGATTCAATTCCCTGCTCTGACACCGCGGAACCAGAGGAATTTATTTTTGGTGCTAGAAATTCCTTTCTCGATGTAGTTTGGATCCACAATAAGCTGCAGTTCCCGTTGCTAAGTAACCCGTTGGTTCCTAGCCACGTAAACAAAAAATCTAATCCTTCGGGCCAGCCCTAGGAGGGCTGTTTATCAGATCAGTAGTCTGGTTAAATTAAAATATACTTATTATTTACATCTGATATTCTAGACACTACAAATATCTCTGCAGTGAACGAGCTTTATAATATGATGTTATGTTCCGTAATCCGTCATTAAAGTTATTGAAGCTTAGTACTCTGAATTCTACCCTTTAGTAGTGGTCATAAGAGAAAAACAATAAACAGTGATTCTCTTCAAAGCCTTGGCTTATTCTCTGAAAAAAAAAAATAAGCACTCTATTTGATGGTAACTTGTGACAGTTTTCGGTGTCATGTTGATTTAGAAGCGGTTTAAATATCTTGTACTATATTTTCATCGCAGCAGACGACTTGTTAGAAGTTTCACCAAAATTTTCTAATGTTTTCTGACATCTTACAACATATGTATGTTTGTAATGTACCGAAGTCAGGATAAGAATGTCTTATCTTGCCAAGGACACTGAGACACAGTAATTTCTCTCATGTAGCCTAGAATCGAGTTTTCCAAGAAGATAGATGTAAAATTGGGCAGCTCTGGTCCATGGCTAATGGTGATAGATTGATTGATCCTCCGTATGCATAGAGAATGTGGGAAAAAAGGTCACTATATCTTAGTTTAATTTTTTTTTTTTTTAACCAGACCACTGAGCTGATTAACAGCTCTCCTAGGACTAGCCCGAAGGATTAGATATTTTTACGTGTCTAGGAACCGATTTGTTACCTAGCAACGGCGCCTGCAGCTTATTGTGGGATCCGAACCACATCATATCAAGAAATTATTTTCTAATCATCAGAAAAAAAAATTTCTTCTAACTCCACAAATTTGGAGGTTTGGGTTTCATAGAAAAGAATCTTATTGTTATTGTTAATTTTTTTTAAACAGGCAAATAGGAGTCTGAGTAGGGATCTGATTGCTGTATCATTTATCTGGCGGAACAGCCCCTGTTTATATACATAAAAAAAACTTATCTGGCGTTCATCTTAGACCTTCCCCTTAAGCGTTTTCTCACTGCCTCTCTTTTGTCTGGCTTTCAGCTGTTCTAACGAGCCCATCTGTCTTCCTGGTATGTTTTGGAGGTAATCTTTCTTTGACATTGTATTCGTTGTATCACTACTGGAAAAAAATTAAATTCTTCTACAATGGAAGTTTGCTTCATTTATCTCTCTCTCTCTCTCTCTCTCTCTCTCTCTCTCTCTCTCTCTCTCTCTCTCTCTCGTGAGAGCACTATTTATCCTTCCTTGTGACTAGGGTCAGGAATTTTCCGATAAGCCTTCCAGATACCCTCGCGTGTAAGTGCCTCTCCTGACAGTGAAAAATATCCACCGTCCAGTGGATAAGTCTCCTGAAGTGTCTCGCGGAAAAGCAGCCTCTTTCTCTTTGGGCTACGGTCTTATCATACAGCCGCTCTTGCCCTTTGTGAAAAATAATGACAAACGGCCTGTGCCAATGTCGGAAACAGCACCGGGGGTTTATTGAGGTAACGGGAGCACATCACAGAGCGAATGAAAGAAAAGCACATATGCTTAGTTGAGTATGAAAACAATGATTGAGCTGATGTTTGTATCAATGCATGAAAAAAGACGTGTTTGTGTTACACCTAAAATTCTGCTTTTGAAGTAGTGATGCCGATTAGATGTAATAATAATAATAATAATAATAATAATAATAATAATAATAATAATAATAATAATATGATAATAATAATAATAATAATAATAATAATAATAATAATAATAATAATAATAATAATATAAAAAAAAAAAAATAAAAAAAAAAAAATAATAATAATAATAATAACGATTGAGCTGAAGTTCATATGAAAGACATGAAAAGAGACTTGTTTATGTTACGCCTAAAATTCTGCTTTTGAAGTAAGGTGATGACGGATTAGAATATATAATAATAATAATATAATAATAATATAATAATAATAATAATAATAATAATAATAATAATAATAACAATAATAATAATAATAATAATAATTTAAATTATTATCAGTAGGATTATCAGCACCGTATAACTTCATGTTATGGTTGTTAATAGAACCGTTTCTAAGGAATCTTAAAATATGACATCAAAGAAAAGGTGCTAAGTGATAATGATTCATAGCAAATAATAGTCAAGAAAGAGAGAGAGTGAAAAAAAACATTTTTTATTCGAGTAAGGCTTAATAAATAACATATTAGCTTTATTATTTACAGGTTAACCACACCAGGTTTAAGAGGATTGGATTTTATTTATTTATTTATTTATTTTTTTTTTTGTGAAATGAGAAATTATCTTCATATATTTCAATCTGATTAGAATTTTTCTACTATGGGTTTCCACCGTGCAAATGATAATTCCTACTCTAATAAAGCTATTTGTGAGTACTCAACTTATATTTTATAACAGCTCTTCGTATATGTTTATTTCAAATTGTGATATAACTCTTCAGAATATTGATGGATTTTTTTTAATACTCGGGGAGTAAGCCTACAAACAATTTAGTTGTTCTTCTCGTTGGGTGGAAGAGGGGATGGGTAGGAAAGCCCTATGGAAAAGCCTAAAAAGGTCTGAAAAAGGTGTTTTGCGTTGAGTTAAAGATACAGAAATTTTAGGATAGGATATTTATGATTTATTTATCAGAATGAAAATGTAAAAAATAATGTGCATGTTAAACAGTACAGAAAAATTATTTCTAATAAAATACTGGGTATTTATTTTAATTTTTGTTGGCGAAACAACGCTCTATTGGACTGTAGATTTCAGCACGCGCCCTGAGTAAGCCGGGAGTCGGATCACGCCTCGTATATCCTGATGAAGTATTTTAAACATTGGGTAATCACGGAACCCTATGAACAAATGATACAAAATTCTTGATTATTAAAGTGCGGATTATGGGAGAATACGGAAAGGGATACAGGATGGGGATAGCTGAATATGAATTTTAATAAAATCATTACGAAAGAAAAACATCTAAGTTGTTCGTTCCTTTTACTTGATTTATCTCAATGAAAGGCATTTTAAGTGTAAGTTAAACCTATCCACTGAAAATGACTGTATTCTAAATGTCCTTGAATTAATCTCATAGAAGAAAATTCTCCAGCCGACAACCCACGAGATGCGGAAGGACATTATACCTATTTACTATAGGCGCTCTTAAGATAAATCAATCAATAAATAAATAGATAAATAGCCACATTTTGCTTGTCTGTCTTTCAAATGAATTACACTTGCCTTGAAGTTTTCATGGGTCTCCATTCACGTCTCAATGAGATGGTATCATCAGTCATCCTTCCGTTACTTTCGAAATCGCGGTCTGACAGTTTTTTGGGGGGAATTTTTGTCGTTCGTGCAAACGAATGAAGACACAGTTCAAATGAAATTGCCAACATAGATTCAGACTCCCGATGGGCTAAAATGGAAAATGTTTGTCACTTGCAATTTGTTTCAGTCCAAAGAAATTTCTGGAATCGATCATGCCGCTGACATTCTCTGGAAGTCAGAATCATACGCGCTTTAGATTTCGAAAAAGATGTGGCAACCTCGCTGCCCACGTTTACATGATGCAATCAGTTTGTCGAGAGAAAGAAGGTGCCACCCCCACAAAAGATGAAATGGTATATTGATGCAAGTCGTTTAAAGATACTGCAGAGTTACAGGACAGATTATATTTACATCTTTATAATTCACAAGCACTAATATGTTAATGACAACGCTTTTAGATGGAGCAATTAAGAGTGAGCATAAACTTATCTAACATTTTAATAAAAAAAAAAAATACGATTACTGAATTATTTTTCTTTGAATACTAGTATACAATGTGTTGGGAATACATGCATCTAGTGTAAGGTAACCAATGTTTCTCTAAATATATTTCTACTGGTCCAGTGACTACAGTTGCTAGAAAGATAATTCAATCAAGGAAAATATTATACAAATCGTTTCTCTCATCCAATTAGGCATCAGAGAAAGAAAAAGACGAATAACAGTAAAAAGTCATTTATTACCTTTACTTCTGAAATCGGTATTTTCTAGAAGATAATATGAAGATCTGTTGTTGAGGGCGTTATATAGCTCAACACAAAAACATCTTGTTACGAGGAAGTAAAACTGGGCAAAAAATTCATAAGGCATTTTGACCACATTCTTAACTTCAGAATATCTTAGTTGAAGTGATAACATGAATAAGTTAAAGTAATACAAATAATTTAAATAAGATTAAATAAAAACGCTATAATGAAAACTTTAATGATAGAAACTAAAATGTTTAGAAACTTACTGCTCCTTTTCCTGAAAAAAAAAAAATATGAAACAAAAATTATATTAAGAAAAAAAAAATTCTTGCCTACTCCATGGGATTGTTTCATTTCAAAATTAATCTGGCGTTCCGAAGTCCATTACCATAATAAAGCTTAATAGTAAATCTCACACAACAGCAAAAGTGCTCCATTTGTCGCAATAAGCACAATACGCACATTCGAATGCAGGCCAATATAGAATATTAATCACTGCTCCCTCCTCCACTAACCTTCCTTACTGGAGAGTTTCATTGTAAACAATCAATAGCCTTTTAGATATTCTGAATGGACATTCAGAGAAACAAATAAAGAGACATGAACTGATGTATGAGGCAGGTCTGACATCCCAACGAAAAGTAACTAAAAGCCGAGGATATTAAAATTTATTTTTTATTCTAGAGAAAATAGTATGCACAAACTCAAAAGCGCATACCAAGCAATAGTTGTTGGGTAATTCAGTCTTTAATAAGTGACCAGTACTATCTGGTGACGTAGATTATTATTGATATCATTAAAAAGAATTCTTGATTTTGTACTCCTAAAGAAAAAGAATATAAGTTGCGGTATAGTATGCCAATACCAAATCAAGAATAAAGATAAAGAATATTTTTGGTGTAGAAGTAACATTTTTATAACTCTTTATAACAAGGCAGACTTTTTTTTTTACTCTTCAATATCATAACTGAAAAGAAGAAAAGATTTCCTTACTTTTATAAAGAAAGCTTCAAATTCTAAGTATAAATGAATTAAGAACATGAACAATTCTCCTAATAAACAATGATATGAGTATAAACCATATTCAGTTTGGAATAATGGTCAACTATTTTTTCTCTCAAATAATTAGGACTGAAAAGGAGCAAAGATTTCCTTACCTTTATGGAAAAAGTTGAGACCTTAGTTAGAACAAAAGTGGGTAGATGATTGTACTTTTTGTAGTCAAATAGTTGTGAGTAAAAACACGACCCAGTTTGGAGAAATGGTTAACTTTATTGAAATATCTTTTCAGCACAATTGATGCACAGGGGTCTCCTCTTAAAATGGTCCTCAAGGCACATCCTAAAGTGGAAGCCCTGTAAGAAGACTTACCTGCAGCGCCTTCAAAGACCCACCTGAAGTGGAACCAAGATCCCGTTCGCAAATTCACTAGATGTATACTCACCTTGAACCAGCCCTGGTTTTTTGGCTGTGCTCCTAGGTCAGGTTTACTTCGATTGAGTTAATTCCAAGAATTACCCGTTATGTAATTTGACATGCCCCTAGGTTATGTTAGGTTAGGTCAAGATAATTCCAAGAACGACCCATTATGTAATTTGTCATGCCCCTAGTTTAGGTTAGATTTGGTTAGGTTAAGTCAGTTCTAAAAACTACCCATTATGTAATTTGTCAGGCCCCAAGGGTAGATTAGGTTAGGTTAGGTTGCGTTAGGTTAAGTTAGTTCCAAGAACTACCCATTATGTAATTTGTCATGCCCTTAGGGTAGATTAGGTTAGGTTCGGTTGCATTAGGTTAAGTAAGTTCCAAGAACTACCCATTATGTAATTTCTCATGCCCATAGGGTAGTTTAGGTTGGTTATTTCCAAAAACTACCTCGTGGGTAATTTGGGCGTGGGAAACATAATTAGATTATTTCCAAGAGGATTCTATGTTTAGTTTTTAAGATATGGCATCCCACATTTTTCAGGGAGGTTCCGTTACTCGGTTACAGCTCGTGAATATGCCTCTCGTTTATTTCAGATTTCGTGTCTTCGGTTTTGTACATGGCACAGACTTTATACTTTCTACTTCCTCAGATTGAGTTCTTTAGTTTATTATACTTTGGACGGAGTATTCTTGATATGATTGTTATGAGGTCTTTTGCTCTGAATATAATTATTGAAAGTAGTACTAGGAGAAAATATTTCTTGAAACTGAAATGGAAGAAGATAAAAGATAGCTATAAGCTGAACAAGGAAAGTTTGAAATTATTGTTGAAAGAAAGAATAAGCCACGCGTATAATAATAAATGAAGGTAACAGTAATAGAAATAAAAGAATATATACATACTATATATATATATATATATATGTGTGTGTGTGTGTGTGTGTGTGTGGTGTATTACACACACACACACACACACACACACACACACATATATATATATATATATATATATATATATATATATATATATATATATATATATATATATATATATATATATATATATATATATATATATATATATACACGTATATATATAAATTGTGTGAATGATCGTTTGTAAACTTACTAATAAATGCTTGCATATAACAGTAACCATTTAATCAAGACATACCACAGCAAAAAATCTGGTATTCAAAAACATAAAACCTTTATTAGTATGGAAAATTTCGCATTCTAACTCATGTTGCTGGTCAGCACTAATTAATCTAAAAGTACAGAAATGGCAAGTGTAATTTTCATATAATGGAATTCTCACGCAAGACATATCTATCCCACGGGTATAAAATATGTACATATTTTGTGTCTTCAGCTTATATCATCGACAACAGTGCCAAAAAATTTCTCGTTTAATGCTAATAAAAGCAATTAGACTTTAGTGTTGAAAGTAAATTATTTTGCGTTGTGGTGCCAATGAGACATTCTAATTAAATATTTTAGGTTGGTGCTAAGGCTTTGTGATTAGCAATAATCGAGATTTTTGTACAACGTATAATGCTGTATCGAGTCATCAGCTAAGAGCGGTAGCGCTTCAGTTGCTTCCCAGACGCGGTAGAGTGAGGTGGCGTCCCATTCCTCCGGAAAGCATTGCCAGATGCACGATCCATGGCTAAATTTAACCTTAAATCAAATGAAACTACAGTGGCTAGCGGGTTGCAAGTTGGTATGTTTGATGATTGGGGGGGTAGATGATCAACATACCGATTTGCAGCCCTCTAGCCTCAGTAGATGTTCAGATCTGAGGGTTGATGGAAAGGTCTGAAGGGTGAAACCACACCGTAGTTGAATTTCAGCACCATCACTAAAAAGACACTTGACAAAAATACAGATGAAAATCTAACGCTACAAATGAGACAGAAAAATACACGTTATCATATGCAGTACTGTTCCCTCTCGAATCATACTGTCTAGCAGCAGCTGTACAGTAATTTAAAACACTACTATGAGATTCAGGGTCTCTGTAACACGGGTTTTTGGACTTTGCTCCTTGTCAAAGCATCGGATGTAGCTGAAAGTTGACATATGTATATTTTACAACCACACACAAATTTTGTCAGCATTATCAATAACCTAAACCCGATAGTTTTAATTTTTATAGAGTTAAAAGGATCTAGCCGACGCCATGGCCAATGATTACGAGCCAAGAGTCGAAAAACATTCATTACGTAAGCAAGGTAAACAAACACCTTTTGACTAAATGTTGCCCCGCCCATCCACCAGACAGAAATTCCAACGGCTCTGAGACCCAAAGACTTTATGAATGGCGGAACGATACATAGATGTGGGTGGGGTATCAGTGCTAGCGTAGTAATACTACTGTAGCAGTAGTGCCGCAACAGTATAGCAGTAATATACATTGAATTAAAACGTTTAGGGCCAACTGCTGGGATCCTTGAGGATCATTTAGCACTTCTTACAACTACTCGAGAAATTAGTTTTTTATAGCCAGAAGTTAAATTTTCTAATCCAACAATGCCCATGGTAGCCTTCAGTGTTATCCTGAATTATAACGAGGCGAAAGTGGGTGGAGCCTCATGATGTCATCATTCTGACGATAATTATTGGTGAAGGTTTAAAGCCAATATACGGTACCGGCTATTTTTTTTCAGTAAATAGGTAGATAGTCAATAAATAAAAATTGCTTGACATTGGATATAGCAGTTATCAAATCAAGCTTGTCTACTATGTTTTTGATAATTACCAACTATTCCCTACATCTTGTCAATCTGATTGTGACCTATAAAGTAGACTGTAATTTCTTTGGAAACTTATTTTGAGAGTTAGACTAATAATCGAAGTGTTTTTGTATTTATTAACATGTTTTGTTGGTTTGTTCATTATGACAATTATCAGTGGAGAGGTTCCAGAGTTCATAAAGGTGTACTGCTTTGCTTGTATTTAAATTTGTATGTCATTGTTGCCAGAGGTTTAGCCTTCGTTACGTATAGCCAATCATCCATCGAGAAAGAGGGAAGAAATGCTGTCATAAGTTACGTAACGAGTGCGTCGAAACCTGTTATCTGAGTAAGTTGGCCCGTCTTCAAAAAAGGCCACTTTTACATTATAAGTACCAAATTTATTCAACCTACGTAGTGCAGAATACACTCAAAATTTATGTGTTGATATAATATGTATTCTGAATAAGCGTTATATTTATGAAATGCATAGATAAAAAGTTATTGCGAAAAAACCGTGTTACAGAGGCCCTGATTCTCATAGTAGTTCTTATTATGCATCAGCATAAACTAGTCTCCGTAAGTATTTGTTGGGTGGAGAATGATCATTACTGTAGGAAAACAAAACTACATCTCATCTATTTCAGAAACACTGTACAGTTTCAAACTGCTCTTCTTTAGTGATGCTATTCGTGTGAAATGAAGTTATCATGCCACAGAATACTGGAATTTTACAAATTTAATTACAGTACAGGTTTTTATTATGCTTTAGTATGATATACTGTCACCCTTTCGGTTTTCAGGATGTATTTATGGGTGAAGAGAACCAAGGTCACTGATGGAAAATATAACATTTTCTCTTACTTGGGGAGTAAGCCTACAAACTACTTTTTTGTTGTTGTTGGCGAGGGGTGGAACATAGGCAAGCCTCATGGAAAAGCCTAAAAAGGATATTTATGATTTATTTACTATGCCTACGTTTTGGCCCACTCTTAGCCTACCGTATGTTTGGGGGTCGACAGAATTTTGAGTTAAAATCTTGAGGTCGAGTAGAAAGGTATATTTTAAGTTAGAGAAGGGGACGAAGTAGGTAAACACAAGAAAAATACTATTTGATTATCACAGACAAACAAGACATTCAAATAAACTGCAGGAAATGAACACGTAGCTTTCGCTTACTACAGAGTTCCTCCTTCGATAATCCATTAGGAGTATGAAACGCTGAAACACGAACAAACATAAACTGTGAAAAGGAATAATCTCCAGGAGATTCTGTTAGTCGTTCGCGATAAAAGAGCTCTGGAAGGTGGGTACTTCTATTTATGTGACATCACTTTCCAAACAGCGTTGTCGTACTCGGAACACTCAACTACCACGAAACTACAAAGTAACCAAAAAGTTACATAGGAAGAGGTAGATCTTTGTTTGTCAAACACGTTTTCAATCTGAAAAAAACTGTCGAACAAACACAGGTTTTTAGAGTAAAGAAAGAAAAATTTATAGGAAAACCATGCTATCTTTACCAGTAAATGTCCAAGAACAGAAAGTTGCGCCATTTTCATCTGGATACTGGAGAATCACACTAGCTTTAAGTTTTACGTGAGATTCTATTAAGGGTTTTGGCTATTAAAAAAAATCACCAAGGATATCATAATGAATAATGAAAATAGGACAGATTTTGATATGGTTTAGATCCTTGTATAAGCTACAACTCCTTTCATTTCTTTTTCTGTACCTCCCTCCATATTCTCTTTCTTTCATCCTACTTTCCAGTCTCTCCTTACAAGTTATTCATGGCTTGGTCCCAGTGCATGGCCATTGGCCTAAATTCTACATTCTATTCTGCCCGCATGTTCAAAACTAAGAGACTAAAGCTATTTAATTCAGTTAAAGGAACATTCATTGTTCAGTCTAAAATAGAATACTTTTGCTTACTTGTATTTCGATGAGTACGAATTTTGTTTGAAGGATACGTACAAAAATCGGTTTCGAATACAACGCTCGCGCGAAATATCCAAAACAGGGATCATAGTACCAAGCCTGCAATCTCATTTGCAAATTTACACTGTAATGTAATAATGTGTCGTACCAGTCAGCTGTATATATTCCACAGCCTAAAGAATCCATAATTCAGAGGCAATATTCTGAATTCTTTTGTTATGCCAAAAACATTTTACATTGGTGAAATCCCACTCCATTTTGTATTTTCCTCGCCTCCTCTAATAGTTTTTATGATTCCGTTTCGTTTGTACTGTCCCTTTGGTATGCGTGGGGCGAATTCGTGCCGCTGTTCATCAGCACTCTTCAAATTATTTAGGTATGAGGTTCGAAACTACTATGAGATTCAGGGTCTCGGTAACACGTTTTTTTTCGCAATAACTTTTTATCTATGCATTTCATAAATATAACGCTTATTCAGAATACATGTTATATCTACACACAAATTTTGACTGTATTCTGCATTACGTAGGTTGAATAAATTTGGTACTTATAATGTGAAAGTTACTTTTTTTGAAGACGGGCCAACTTACTCAGAGAAAAGGTTTCGAACGCACTCGTTACGTAACTTATGACAGCATTTCTTCCCTCTTTCTCGATGGATGATTGGCTATACGTAACGAAGGCTAAACCTCTGGCAACAAATTTAAATACAAGCAAAGCAGTACACCTTTATGAACTCTGGAACCTCTCCACTGATAATTGTCATAATGAACAAACCAACAAAATATGTTAATAAATACAAAAACACTTCGATTATTAGTCTAACTCCCAAAATAGGTTTCCTAAGAAATTACAGTCTACTTTATAGGTCACAATCAGATTGACAAGATGTAGGAATAGTTGGTAATTTTCAAAAACATAGTAGACAAGCTTGATTTGATAACTGCTATATCCGATGTCAAGCAATTTTTATTCATTGGCTATCTACCTATTTACTGAAAAAAAATAGCCGGTACCGTATATTGGCTTTAAACCTTCACCAATAATTATCGTCAGAATGATGACTTCATGAGGCTCCACCCACTTTCGCCTCGTTATAATTCAGGATAACACTGAAGGCTACCATGGGCATTGTTGGATTGGAAAATTTAACTTCTGGCTATAAAAACTAATTTCTCGAGTAGTTGGAAGAAGTGCTAAATGATATTCAAGGATCCCAGCAGTTGGCCTAAACGTTTAATTCATGTATATTACTGCTATACTGTTGCGGCATACTGCTACAGTAGTATTACTACGCAAGCACTGATACCCCACCCACATCTATGTATCGTTCCGCCATTCATAAAGTCTTTGGGTTTCAGAGTCGATGGAGTTTCTGTCTGGTGGATGGGTGGGGCAACATTTCATCAAAAGGTGTTTGTTTACCTTGCTTACTATGAATGTTTTTCGACTCTTGGCTCGTAATCATTGCCATGGCGTCGGCTAGATCCTTTTAACTCTATAAAAATTAAAACATCGGGTTTAGATTATTGATAATGCTGACAAAATTTGTGTGTGGTTGCAAAATATACTTATGTCAACTTTCAGCTACATCCGATGCTTTGACAAGGAGCAAAGTCCTAAAAACCGTGTTACAGAGACCCTGAATATCATAGTAGTCGGGATTTACATACACCCAGTGTCTCATCTTCCTTATGGTAGTTGGGCATGTAAATCACTTGTCATTGTGATTATAATAATTATGTTACATATGTATATATATATATATATATATATATATATATATATATATATATATATATATGTGTGTGTGTGTGTGTGTGTGTGTGTGTGTGTGTGTGTGTAAATATAATTATTATAATCACAATGACAAGTGATTTACATATCCAACTACCATAAGGAAGATGAGACATTGGGTGTATGTAAATCTTGACTAGTTTCGACCTCATACCAATAAAATAGTTTCGACCTCATACCTGAATAACGAAGGAAAGCGAAACGATGGAGTTCTGCAAGGCCTTTGGACCCTTTGTCCTTTACTGAGCAGACTAGTAAGTAAAGGACAAAAAGTCGAAAGATCTTGCAGAACCCCATCGTTTCGCTTTATTTCGTGGAATTTGTCTTCATTTATATCTTCACCATGTTCCATATTTTCGTGATTCATTTATTCTATCTCTCTTCAATCTCCTAACTACAACCTAACCCATTTTCCCCATGACCCACTCATGGAATTTTACATACAACTCATCCACCTCGTCTGACATATAACCCATATTACACCTTATATTTTCCTTTCATGTTCCTCCATCTAACTCTTTCTCTCTCGTCTTGTTAAACTAATTTTACATTTTCGCATCCTGGATTCGTTTGAAGGTACTGTTTCGAGGGATCGAGACCCGTGTTGATCATTCCCCATCCAGAGTACTCCCGAAGTGGCGCGGATTGGATATTAAACGACATTTGTAGCCTCATGGTTGAATATAAATCACGGTGATTTGCTTACAAATTCTTATAATATATATAATATATATAATATATATATATATATATATATATATATATATATATATATAGTATATATATATATATATATATATATATATATATATATATATATTTATATATATATATATATATATATATATATATATATATATATATATATATATATATATATATATATATATATATATATATATTTATATATATACATATATATATATATATATATATATATATATATATATATATATATATATATATATATATATATATATATCCAAAAAATATATATATATACATATATACATATAATATATATATATATATGTACATATAAATACATATATATATATATATAATATATATATATATATATATATATATATATATATATATATATATATATATATATATATATATATATATATATATATCTCATATATACTATATACGTATAATGGGTGTGCATATATACGTACATATATATATATATATATATATATATCTATATATATATATATATATATGTATATATATATATATATATATATATATATATATATATATACTATATATATATATATATATATGAATATATATATGAACATATGAAACATATATATATATATATATATATATATATATATATATATATATATATATATATATATATATATATATATATTTATATATATATATATATATATATATATATATATATATATATAATATATTTATATATATATGTATATATATATATATATATATATATATATATATATATATATATAATCCTATAACTTTTTAACACAGTTATTGTTTCGTTATGTACTAAGACAGAAAAAAAATGATCTTTTCCACTCCTTATTGGCTATGCAAAAGTACGACTTGAGCAAAACATGTACGTGATTGGACGGTCTCATTTACACTGTTGTGCTGTTGTTACATATAACAAACTCAGAGTACGTGAGAGACAATAACTATTCAGGATTCCTCAAAGCGTCCATTCAAAGGAAATTGTCGAATAGCTGCAGGTGTCCCTTCAGGAGCTGAAGCCGCTGCATTGTCCATTGTAACATCCTCTCGTACTCATCCACGCGTCCAATACATGTTGAATTTGATTATTCCTTCTCCCGACCGCTATTTGTTCTATACTCGATGCAAATTGACGGGAGTTTGTATGTGGCCTCTCCCAAGAGAACATTAGGGGAAAAGTATTGGTTGTATCTTGATGACTTACAAAATATTTACATATTTCCAGCCCCAAACACCGAAACTTGTCAGTTTTATCTTGAATACAACCAAAATGTGGAGGAATTTTTTGCGAGATGCAAATTCATTCCTAGTTTCTCTGCTGGCGTCTCCAGAATTTCAGGTGTATTGTGTTTATTTTCGATTCCTTATAGATAATTTATTTTTCACCTTTTTATATAACTGGTCTTTTTGCAGCGCTCGGGTTTATAGTCAAAGTGTTTCCCAACTTTTTTATTTTTTGGGGGCGCCATGTCCATCCTAATCTCTTCCAAAATCCTGATGGCCCCTGTGTGATCTATATGTATAAAACTCAATTACTGTCAGTTTGTTTGTTCTCTATTCACTCCCAGATCATGAAAGCTAAGGCTACCAACATTTTACCATAGACTCCCGTCTCCCCCAGGAAGATTTTAGTCAAAAACCTAAATTCGAGGGCCGTTACTTAGAGTGGCAGAACCCCTTTTTATCATGCCCCCTCATTGTTTACGCTTTTCGGAGTTGACATCTATGTTGAAGTGTTTCTATAAAGCACCCTTACTGCTATTAAACTATGATTCTTATATTCGTGTGTGTGTATATATATATATATATATATATAATAATATATATATATAATATATATCATATATATATATATTATATATACTATATATATATATATATATATACATATATATACATATACATACATACTATATATAGATATATATATAATAATATATATATAATATATATATATATATATATTATCTGTAATCCATCAATCAATACAATAAAAGATGAATGGAAGCGAGCTGATAGGAAAGTGATAAACTTGGTTACTAGAAATAATTCCATTAAACATTGCGAGGGAGAGCGGCGAATGGGAAAGCTTTCTGTATTAGGGAACTAAAGGAGAGCTGTTAAAAGCACAGACAACGCGGTACGTAAGGGGGCTAGGGAGATTAAAAGGTATATGCTTTCTTACTATGAAAAATAGTTTTGCTCTGTCATTCAGATAACTAATGGAACTAATAAAATGAAACGTAATACGCGTGTAGGTGGAGACACCCAGATGAACTGACTGAAAAGATCTAGGTAAGCAACGGTAACTGGACTTGCTTTTAAAAGCGGGTATCTAGTGGAGTTATTTATTCAAATAGTTACCTCCACTAGATTACATCCAGTTTGAATGAGGCCCTTTTAGTAATTGTACTTTTGAACAGAGCAATTGTGTATATGATAAGTTAAATAATAGTATATATATATATATATATATATATATATATATATATATATGCATATACTATATGATATAATATTATATATAATATATATATATATATATAAAATATATAAAGATATATATATATCTATTTATATATATTATATATATATAATATATATATATATATATATATATATATATTAGATATATATAATATAATATATCTATATATATATATATATAATATATATATATATATAATATATATATATATATATATATATATATATATATATATATCTATATATATATAATACTAATATATTACATATATTATATATATATATCTATATATATATCTCCATAATATATATTATATATATATATATATCTCTCTATATATCCTATTCTATATATATATAAATGTCTAATATATTATATCCCTACTCATATATATAATCTCTCATCATAGTATAATCTCTCTACATCTAATAATATTATATCTATCTATATCTTCTAATCTTATATAACTATACTATATAGAAAGACTATATATTATAGTATATATATATATATCTATTATTATCTGTTATATGTCAATGAAGCAAAAGACTGCGAAAGAAGACCCACTCTAGCAAAGAGCAATGAAGACTGGAAGGAGGTTGTAAACCTATCTCTATACATACTAAAGTCATTACTTTTGAGGTATGTCTTCATGCCAGGAACCGCCGTTTAAGATTAACTCTGGTAACCGGATAAACCAGGAGCTGGATAACTAGGGATTAAGGATTTTTTTAAGTTTCTCCTTTAAATTCTCTTTGAACATCTTGTGAAGAATGGGGTAAAAAGTTTATCGACGTTGTCTTAAGTTAATACATTTTGCTATTTCAAAATATTTAGTTTAATGAAAAGGCTGAAGATTCACATTTCTTTATTGAAGGTTTTTCATGCTTATCGACATGTGTATACAGCAACAAATTATAATATTATGTCACCTTAACTCATCAATATCAAGTTCACTTAAATATTGGAGTAATATACACCATAAAAGAATCATGTATCCATTTTTCATTCAGCTATGAATAGAGATGATTCTTATTTCTAATCTCTAATACATATACATGTCGTATTCAAGAACCGTGCTTTGGTCACAGTCCTGGTCGGTGAAAATGTAATTCCATTGTGGGCATATCATTTACAAACAAAATAAATAAAGTATGAACAGCATGCCTGACCTGAAGTGAATTCGGACATGAATATATTACATTAGTAATATATTCATGTCCGAATATATTACTAATGTAATATATTCGGACATGAGAGGACTAAGTACCAGACTCAGAATTCACATCCATCTCCCTCCATAACTGAACGGAATTTGGATATATAATTCTTATGTATATATATATATATATATATATATATATATATATATATATATATATATATATATATATATATATATATATATATATATTCGCAATATAAATTTGCAATATAAAAACACCGTATCGTGTATCCAAGTAACCAGCAGAAGGATCTACGTTAATATTCTCGTTTTTCATGACGAAATGCATTTGTAGAAATATTTACAATGCTTAGAGCTTTCGTCCATCCTTCTGTGGACTAGATCAAAACTAGGAAAAAAGAATAAAAAAAAAATGGACGAAAGCTCTAAGCATTGTAAATATTTTTACAAAGATACTTGAAAAAGCAAGAATATTACTGTGTATCATTCTACTGATACATAAATTAAAAGTCCTCTGTAAAATCTACAACCACTGCCACCTGTCACCTTCCTCGCGAAAGGAGACTTCGCCCCACCCCGCCTCCTCTCCGTCTAAGTTGTACATAAATCTCCCAGATACTGGTTAACATCGTCGATAAAAAGGATGAGATTAACACAGTTGCTCCTCAGTCCACGCACCAGACTACGTATAGACCGTATTCTTCTCCACCCCATAGAAGGCTAGTGCCATCAGTGCACCTCACGCGGTGCACTGTAGGCATTACTTAAGGATCTTTTGAAGTGTCCCTTCGGCTCCTAGCTGCCACCCCCCTTTCATTCCTTTTACTGTACCTCCGTTCATATTCTCTTTCTTCCTTACCCTCCACCCTGTTTTAACAATTTTTCAGAGTGCAACTGCGAGGCTCTCCTCCCGTTACACCTTTCAGACCTTTTTAACTTTCATCTCCCTTTTAGCGGTGAGTGACCTCATATACACCTTTCAAACATTTTCAACTTTCGATTTCCCTTTCAGCCCCTGGATGACATCGTAAGGTACAGTGCTTGGCCTTTTGGCCAAGTTCTAAATTCCAAACTCATTTCGATGACGCCCTTCAAAATTGTCCATCGGAAACGGGTCGATAACCTGAACGTAAAATATTTATGATGGAAGTCTTTCACACAAGAGATTTTTTTTTTTTGTGGGGGGGGGGGTGTCGGGGCAATATTTCACTCAGTTTTCCATGGAATATTGGAGGTGATGGGAGCAAATAAATGAAAATAAAATCCAATATTCTTCAGCTGGCGTCTATTGGTTTTATCCAAGACTTTCCGAAAATAAATGAACGTTCTTTTATCCTTCCAAGGAAAGAAACTGGTTTTATTCCTAGCCAATGGACAAGATGAAATCAACTAAAAAGTATGGCAGACGTGACATAAGGGAAAAAAATTAGTTCTCAAAACGAGTTGCTGTGATTTTGTAACAAGGATCATTTGGAATTTAAGTCGATTCCACGTTTCAGATGAATCACATGACAAATATTCATTTACCTTTAAGAGCCAAAATGTACCCTACCTCAAAGACTTTTATTTTATCTTATTTTTATTCTTCTTAGCCCGTTCTCTCCTGTGATATCAAAATTGCCTGCCTATTTCACCAATACATGAACAGTATTTTCATCTACTTTAGAGTCTGTTTATCATCATCATTATCAGCTCTCCATTTCTCCAACCATCACAAGCGCCAATTAAATCAAGTAAAAAAAAATTGCGCCGAAGTTTCATCGGCTGTGCTGTTGGCGCCTACAGCGGTGCCAGACGCATGATCTACTACAACCTTAAATAAAAAAGCAAAACTACTGAGACTAGAGGGCTGCAAATTGTAGGGTTGCTGATCACCATACCATTTTGCAGTCCTCTAGCTTCAGTAGCTTTTAAGATCTGGGGGCGGATAGAAAATGTGGGGAGCGGAAAGACAAAACACTTTGATTGTTCATTTATTCTTAATTTTTATACTAATTTATATATTTCCTTTTCATTAGGGCGCTGACTAATGCTGATTGGTTCCGGCGCTTGGTCCACAAGACCTAAATTTCATACTTAATCAATTAATAGTTTCCTTTTACAGACAACTAAGATGCATATGAACAGCATCGCTCATTTCCTATACCATTGCAAATTCAAAGCACTTTATGTTAATAACGTTTCTGTTAACGTAAAACTATTTACCGCACGCTCCATTCAAGCTTGTATATTAAAAGCTTGAATATTTTTTTCCCCCAGCAACATCACTTGGGATTTCTTCTCCGAAGGGCGGACGCTGAAATTGTAGAGCTCATGATACATTGAGTAAAATAGAAAAAAATTCATTAATAAATAAAACGTTACGCTTGAGTAGAAAAAATGTTATAACATGCTAGGAAATAAAAATTAAGTACGTTTTTCTAAAAAAAAACCCTCTCACTCCTACCCCTCCAAAAAATACAGTTTTACAAAGACAGGAGATCGCATTTTCTTAAGTAAATGAATTTTCAGCAGAACAATGGAAAGGTTCTGCAGGTATGGGTGTAAAGGGAGAGGAGATCACAGTAATGAGAAGAGTAATGTAGTCTAGCATTAGTTAGCATAAGTAAAGGTGTACCAATCTTCATTTTAAGCACGTAGGACAGATGAAAGGCCTGAGTGGAGACGAACAGTTTTATTAAGATCAAATTTATTGAAGAGCACTGTGTCAGGTTTCAAGAATATATGGTACATTACTCTAAATGTACCATATGTTCAAATACTCTAAATTTTAGAACAATTGAGAATAATTTTGAAGTACGAGGCAGACAATTGGAAAGCAACTGGATTGGTGTAAGAATATAGTCGCTGACGAAGACCGATCTTGTCATAGCTGTAAAATCATTATTCACTTCTTGTCCTGATCGCCATATTGTTTGTTGCCTTTACTATAGAGGCAGTTACAACTATTCGAAGAACGCTTCTTCTTTGGCATTGACAAAACACTAAAATAATTAACCTTGGTATAAATAACAAGGTTTACTCTTTTAATGATAATTTTTAAAAATAATAAATAATAAAATAAAAAGTCTCGCTGCAGCAGGGAATGTTTTAAAAACGCAAATTTTGATCTGGCTTGGATACGTAGATGATATTTTTACATTCTGGGACGACATTTTGGGAGATTTGAATATATATTTTTTTATGGACTAAGTTCGCTAGTTCCGACCGTTACATTTCAAACAGACTGGGGAGAGGAAGGGGCCATTTCCTTTGTTAGATGTATTAATCGTAAGAGAACAGAATATACCCAAATATGGGGGTAGTGCCGTCAGTGCACCTCATGCGGTGCACTGCAGGCATTAGTTAAGGTTCTTTGCAGCATCCCATCGGCCCCTAGCTGCAACCCCCTTTCGTTCCTTTTACTGTACCTCCTTTCATATTCTCTTTCTTCCATCTTACTGTCCACCCTCTCCTGACAATTGATTCAAATTGCAACAGCTTTGAGGTTTTCCTCCTGTTAGACTTTTCAAGCCTTCAACTGTTAATATCCGCTTCAACGATGAATGGCCTCATAGGTCACAGTGCTTGGCCTTTGGCCTCAATTCTATGTTCAATTCAGTACATAGGAAGCCTACTTTCGCGGGTTCTTACATTCACTTGCTAAGCTAACACGGCGTCTCCATCATGAAGATCATGGTTGGACGCAATCTAATTCTCAGAGGACTTATAGTACGTCCACATGGCTACTTCGAAAAAAGATTTCGGTACGATCCGATCCATCAACATCTAACGCAAATGTGTGTGTGTGGGGGGGGGGGGGGGTTTGCTGGGGAGGGCCACTTTTTTTATCTTCACAGTATACTGTTGGAGTACAATAAAAGACACATACACACTGTATGTATATATATATATATATATATATATATATATATATATATATATATATATATATATATATATAATATATATATATATATATATATATATATATGAATAATTATCACATCGAACCGTGATCTATATATATCAATTCAAGCTACAAATGTCCTTTAATATCTAAATTCACTTTACCTCACCCAAATGATATATTTTCATATATGTACCGAAGGGGAATTTTTTAATTGATAATAATTTCGTCCCCCCATGGGATCGAACCACCGTCCAAGTGGACGGGGACGAAATCAGGACAGTCAGTGACGCTATCCAATCAGCCAAACAGAGACGCTTATAAAGTTCATATCGATTCTGACCTTACAAATCACCTCGATCTGGATGCTTTCGTAATTAGAATCGATATGGAACCCGTCTACCATGTTGGCCAATTCGAGCGTTTGACAGCACGTAGCCTTTTGTTATGAATAATTATCACATCGAACCGTGATCCATTTATATATCAATTCAAGCTACAAATGTCCTTTAATATCTAAATTCACTTTACCTCCCAAATGATATTTCATATATATACCGAAGGGGAATTTTTTAACTGATAATAATTTCGTCCCCCCCCATGGGATCGAACCACCGTCCAGTGGACGGGGACGAAATCAGGACAGTCAGTGACGCTATCCAATCAGCCAACAGAGACCTATAAGTTCATATCGATTCTGACCTTACAAATCACCCACGATCTGGATGCTTTCGTAATTAGAATCGATATGGAACCCCGTACTACCATGTTGGCCAATTCGAGCGTTTGACAGCACATAGCCTTTTGTTATGAATAATTATCACATCGAACCGTGATCCATTTATATATCAATTCAAGCTACAATGTCCCTTTAATATCTAAATTCACTTTACCTCCCAAATGATATATTTTCATATATGTACCGAAGGGGAATTTTTTAATTGATAATAATTTCGTCCCCCTATGGGATCAAACCACCGTCCAAGTGGACGGGACGAAATCAGGCAGTCAGTGACGCTATCCAATCAGCCAACAGAGACGCTATAAGTTCATATCGATTCTGACCTTACAAATCACCCTCGATCTGGATGCTTTTCGTAATTAGAATCGATATGGAACCCCGTCTACCATGTTGGCCAATTCGAGCGTTTGACAGCACGTAGCCTTTTGTTATGAATAATTATCACATCGAACCGTGATCCATTTATATATCAATTCAAACTACAAATGTCCTTTAATATCTAAATTCACTTTACCTCCCAAATGATATATTTTCATATATGTACCGAAGGGGAATTTTTTAATTGATAATAATTTCGTCCCCCCCATGGGATCGAACCACCGTCCAAGTGGACAGAGACGAAATCAGGACAGTCAGTGACGCTATCCAATCAGCCAACAGAGACGCTATAAGTTCATATCGATTCTGACCTTACAAATCACCCTCGATCTGGATGCTTTCGAAATTAGAATCTATATGGAACCCCGTCTACCATGTTGGCCAATTCGAGCGTTTGACAGCACGTAGCCTTTTGTTATGAATAATTATCACATCGAACCGTGATCCATTTATATATCAATTCAAGCTACAAATGTCCTTTAATATCTAAATTCACTTTACCTCCCAAATGATATATTTTCATATATGTACCGAAGGGGAATTTTTTAATTGATAATAATTTCGTCCCCCCATGGGATCGAACCACCGTCCAAGTGGACAGAGACGAAATCAGGACAGTCAGTGACGCTATCCAATCAGCCAACAGAGACGCTATAAGTTCATATCGATTCTGACCTTACAAATCACCCTCGATCTGGATGCTTTTCGTAATTAGAATCGATATGGAACCCCGTCTACATGTTGGCCATTCGAGCGTTTGACAGCACGTAGCTTTTGTTATGAATAATTATCACATCGAACCGTGATCCTTTATATATCAATTTCAAGCTACAAATGTCCTTTAAGGGTAGGCTACCACTTTGTGGGGTGCCGATCGTAAACAAATATTTGCCAAAAATACACTAATCAAGACAGGCTAATGAAATTTTCAGGCATTATTAGCACTATAATAATGCATATTCACTGTGAGTTTTATCATCCTACAGGTAAAATTAATGATTTTATGAAAAAAAATGTGAAAAACGGAAATTTTCGGCCCCTCGTACTGAAGGTTATTTGGTGATTGGTGAGAAACTACAGTCTTGAATAGAAATTCGGTCTAACAAAATGTTGGTATATCCACCTGGAACAAGCACAAAAAAAATTATCAAAATAGAACAGTAAATAAGCACGTAATAACAAAAAAAAGAGCAACAACTTCGTAAGTTCAGCGAAAGCCTGCCGAAAAAAATCAGACTATAGCTAGGAAGAAATATTCAGGAAAAATTCAAATCTCGATTTAGGGACAAAACCTTTTGAGAGTTTTTTAGTTATTATGTCACTTGATAGCCTAAAACATCTAAAAATTATATTATTTAGGACAATCAAAGAAAAACCCACTCCCCCAAAAAAAAACCCCAAAAAAAAAAAAAAAAAAAAAAAAAAAAAAAAAAAGAAAAAAAAAAAAGGGTGGGGTGGTTTTTTCTTTGATTGTCTAAATAATATAATTTTTAGATGTTTTAGGCTATCAAGTGACATAATAACTACAAACTCTCAAAAGGTTTTGTCCCTAAATCGAGATTTGAATTTTTCCTGAATATTTCTTCCTAGCTATAGTCTGATATTTCGGCGGGGCTTTCGCTGAACTTACAAAGTTGTTGCTCTTTTTTTTGTTATTACGTGCTTATTTACTGTTCTATTTTGATAAATTTTTTTGTGCATGTTCCAGGTGGTTATACCAACATTTTGTCAGACCGAATTTCTATTCATGACTGTAGTTTCTCACCAATCACCAAATAACCTTCAGTACGAGGGGCCGGAAATTTCCGTTTTTTCACATTTTTTTTCATAAAATCAATAATTTTCCCTGTAGGATGATAAAACTCACAGGGAATATGCATTTTTATAGTGCTAATAATGCCTGAAAATTTCATTAACCTGTCTTGATTAGTGTATTTTTGGCAAATATTTTTTACGATCGGCACCCCCCAAAGTGGAGCCTACCCTTAATATCTAAATTCACTTTACCTCCCAAATGATATATTTTCATATATGTACCGAAGGGGAATTTTTTAATTGATAATAATTTCGTCCCCCCATGGGATCGAACCACCGTCCAAGTGGACGGGGACGAAATCAGGACAGTCAGTGACGCTATCCAATCAGCCAACAGAGACGCTATAAGTTCATATCGATTCTGACCTTACAAATCACCCTCGATCTGGATGCTTTCGTAATTAGAATCGATATGGAACCCCGTCTACCATGTTGGCCAATTCGAGCGTTTGACAGCACGTAGCCTTTTGTTATGAATAATTATCACATTGAACCGTGATCCATTTATACATCAATTCAAGCTACAAATGTCCTTTAATATCTAAATTCACTTTACCTCCCAAATGATATATTTTCATATATGTACCGAAGGGGAATTTTTTAATTGATAATAATTGGCCAACATGGTAGACGGGGTTCCATATCGATTCTAATTACGAAAGCATCCAGATCGAGGGTGATTTGTAAGGTCAGAATCGATATGAACTTATAGCGTCTCTGTTGGCTGATTGGATAGCGTCACTGACTGTCCTGATTTCGTCCCCGTCCACTTGGACGGTGGATCGATCCCATGGGGGGACGAAATTATTATCAATTAAAAAATTCCCCTGTGGTACATATATGAAAATATATCATTTGGGAGTAAAGTGAATTTAGATATTAAAGGACATTTGTAGCTTGAATTGATATATAAATGGATCACGGTTCGATGTGATAATTATTCATAACAAAAGGCTACGTGCTGTCAAACGCTCGAATTGGCCAACATGGTAGACGGGGTTCCATATCGATTCTAATTACGAAAGCATCCAGATCGAGGGTGATTTGTAAGGTCAGAATCGATATGAACTTATAGCGTCTCTGTTGGCTGATTGGATAGCGTCACTGACTGTCCTGATTTCGTCCCCGTCCACTTGGACGGTGGTTCGATCCCATGGGGGGACGAAATATTATCAATTAAAAAATTCCCCTTCTGTACATACATGAAAATATATCATTTGGGAGGTAAAGTGAATTTAGATATTAAAGGACATTTGTAGCTTGAATTGATATATATATATATATATATATATATATATATATATATATATATTATATATATATATATATATATATATATATATATATATCAATTCAAGCTACAAATGTCCTTTAATATCTAAATAAATAATAATAATAATAATAATATATATATATATATATATATATATATATATATATATATATATATATATATATATATATATATATATATATATATATATATATACTGCGATATGTGTGCCTCTGCATGTGCACACAATATCAGATTAATTCATTC
>NC_061109.1:6026804-6029304 GCF_015104395.2 Macrobrachium nipponense
TCATTACTTTTGAAATATGAAAGATTGTTCTATATTTAAAACAAGGTATTTGGAATGAAGGATATTCACCTGTAATGATTATTTGACTGGTTAGGTAACATTATCTAACGAGGATTAGTCGGGAAAAAAGATATGATATGGAATCAGTTTTAATTAGAAATACCTACTTATATCAGCTTCTATTCTGTGGTCACCTCTAATACCTCCTGAGTACATCAGAATCAAAATGATTACAGAGAACATCAATGTCCTATGCTCATAACCAGATTGATCGTGACCTAAAAGAAAAGTTCCTTTTACTGTTCTCTGCTGAGGCTGGAAAAACTATCTATTTACTGAGAAAGTTCTGTTTAGTCATATGTCAAGGCCTATTTTATTTGTGTGTGTGTGTGTGTGTGTGTGTGTGTGTGTGTGTCGTATAAGCCACAGCGACCAACGACATTTGATTTCTCATGGATTTAAGCTTACAACTTCTTCCTTAAATAACATCATGTAAATCTTATAGGGATTCCTTGTCTTTCTTATTGAGAGAGAGAGAGAGAGAGAGAGAGTACTGTCTCTCCCTCCAGATTAATATGGAAGCAATTTTATGATAAAGTGTAGGAATAAGTCGCAACCAGCGACTAGCCAAGAGACAGTTCACGACCAAACTCCCAAATCTTATCGTTAGAAATCTCACGCAGTTAGATCTCTCTCTCTCTCTCTCTCTCTCTCTCTCTCTCTCTCTCTCTCTCTCTCTCTCTCACACACACACACACACACACAATGAGAAGGATAAGGAATCCCTATAAGATTTTCTCTATGTAAGTACCTTTTGAGATGTCTTTTACCTTGAAGTATATCATAAACTAATATCCGTGTTGCATCGGTACATTCTTAAGGTACAACGAACGCATTCTGCCTCAAGTCCGTCGCCTGGTGAAGAAAAAGAATGTATAACATTAATTTTTTACCGTTTTCAAAGCATTCGATAAAAATATCAGAATATATGCCGGGTATTTCCAGATAAGAAAGAAATCGAGTTTTCTGTAACTCGTATAATGCTGTATAAAACCATCAGCTATGACCGGCAGCTCTCCAGTTGCTCACCAAATGCGGTAGAGTGATGGTGCGTCCCCCGGCTCCTGAAAGCGCTGCCAGATGCACGATCTATGGCTAAGTTTAACTTTAATTGACATAACATAAAAACTATTAAGGCTGGAGGAAGGAAATTTGGTATGTCTGGTGATTGTAGGGTAGATGATTAACATACTAATTTGCAGCCCTCTAGCCTCAATAGTTTTTTTCAGGGCAGGAGGACAGGCAGGAAGACAACACCACCACAATCGTTTTCTTTTACAGAAGACTAAAAAGGTCATTTATAAAAAAAAAAATCAAGGTTGATGAAGGCGGATGTTTAATTGGAAATCGGTAACATTTGTGGGTATAGGAAGGTTTTAATTTGCAGTGTCAGTGCAATGCAACTGAACTGCATTCAGAATTGGAATAAAAAAAAAACACGTCTTTTTAAATGTATTTTTAAAACTGTGAGGTCGGTTTTGGTTTTCACGTTAGAATTGGCCGTGGAAAGGCATGATATAATGGCCCTGGTCGTGAAATGTAACAAAGCAATAAACTCTTTTTCATTACAGGCGATGGCCTTGATGCAAAACCTGTTCGTTGTCTTTTATGAATGTACCGATGCAACGCCACACTGCGAAATTCTACAGCGAGCTCAACTATCAACGGAATATCTATGGTCAAAGCAACAACCACATTTCGAACATGCGAATTCTGGCGAACATGAACATTAGTTTAGGATATAAACTGTAAAATGCATTACGAGAAATAGTGCCATAAAGCAAGTCATGTAGCAATACCTTATTTTTCTTATAGAGAGAGAGAGAGAGAGAGAGAGAGAGAGAGAGAGAGAGAGAGAGAGAGAGAGAACATAACTGCGCGAGATTTCCGGCGATAAGACTTTGGAAGTTAAGTGGTTAACAGCCTCCTGGCTATTCACTTGATGCTCCTTATTTCCTACATTAATTCTTTGGCTTCCAGAGATATATATTTTTTAACCGCTGTTGTTTTGTCCATATCTGCATCAAACAACTGATTACGTCTATATAAAGATTCCAGATTCTTTATGAGTAGGAGAAGATTTTATCCTCACATCTATACGACACAATAGCAGACTATGGGAGTGGTTCAAAGGAGTGAAACCTCAGATTATAAGTTTCATAGGAGTGACAACCATCCATCCATCAAACCAGTATTCAAAATATGTTAACAATGCTTTGGGCATCTTTGGAAACTCATCAAACAACACCAATATCATGTTAGAATTGGCCAAATATCGAATGCATTATTCGTACATATGAGAAATTTCGATCACCCTATTAACTGGAATGAGGTCTGATCCTTAGTCCCCGTGTAACGACTCGGTTACATCTCAGCGACCTCGAAAACTATCTTTTTCGTTTTCGTTTATTTCTACGTCACCCCCGTCCCACCTCAACCG
>NC_061109.1:6031804-6039304 GCF_015104395.2 Macrobrachium nipponense
TGATAAAAAGAGTGTAAAATGAACTAAAGATCAAGAGCTGCTCTACCATAATCAGATCAGTGAACATGTACAGTTCAGAATCAAGAGCAATAAGGAGGAAGGATGAACAAAAGGTGGAGTAAACAGAATGAAGATTTTTGGTGGAGTTTAGAGATCCCGCTGCATTTAGGGTATGAAAAAGCTTACTGATATAACAAGACAGACGAGTTCAAGATGGTATGGGTATGTGGTCACAATAAGTGAAGAGGAATGCGTGAAGAAGACTTGGATGGAACCTGTCAGGGTTCTGAAGAAGGTCGAGGAGGTTGACAAAGATTATATAGATGGAAGGATGAAGTGAGGGAAAATTTGGAGAATGACAGAGTGGAAGAAGATGCTTTTGATAGAAAATTAGAAAACACAGAAGATGTGTTCAAGTAATCAACTCACCAGCTGGGTGGTAGCAGGGGACGTGAAGAGGATTCAAAGCACTTTTTTGTTTTCAGGTATACAAGATCTCCAAACCCTCCCCTGTCAACAACTGATCCAGATGTAGCTGCTTTCTGAGTCTTTTCAACAAATCCAGTTTTTCTCTATTTAGACATAGATATTCAATTGTTTATTTATTGTGAAAATGAAGTTCTGTATAAAGATAGCGAAAGAAACAAGCTTCAGAATAATGCACAATATATGTTACATAAAAGAGGGCTATAATTAATAATATATTTTAAACACAGATGTAATTTGAAATGCTGTGACGTTTCTTGGAATGTAGGAGAGTCATCATTTAACTTCCCTTAGAGACAGTGGTCCGAGTGACAAGCCTTGGAAGTGCTAAAGCATCCTTCCTTGAGTTCGTACGTGCGTGTGAGCTTTTCCTTACATAATGAGATGTAGCATTACCATGGGGGTAGATCATTACTGAAGCGGCAGAAGCCAAGATGGCTTCCGCAAAAGTATTTTTGAGAAGTCTTGTGAATACTGTGTTGAATAGGTGAGCATATTTATTTTGGCCAAAGTTGTGGATGGATTGTATTTGAATATTTGTTTCAAAGATGTTCTATTTCATGTGATCTTTGATTATAATCTTGTGCTTCCAGATGTTCTCCTGTCTTCTAACAGGCGGTTCTGGAGAAAGGGGAACTGACTTAAATAATGTGTCATGGTGTTACTGTAGACTCTGTTGTGACTTTTCCAGTTTCATGACTAAAATGATGTTGAATTATTGGAGTAGAAATATGAGGTGGGGTTATCTGAGTTCAATCTTTTATTTAATCTTTTTGTTAAGAACCTGGGTTTATTTAGCTAGTGCTTTGTTCTTAAATAAATGTTATTTTTGTAAATTCTCGAGTCTGATTCAATTATCTTAGATAATAGAGCGGGGGTTGTGTCGCGGGGGGGGGGGGGGGGGAGAGAGAGAGAGAGAGAGAGAGAGAGAGAGAGAGAGAGAGAAGAGAGGAGTGTTACCAGTTGCCTTAGACGCACGGATCCATTGCTACCTTTTAATGAATAACGATATTAGATTCTGATCTCAGATATTATATATACTCAGCTCACAATTCCCCATTACATAAAGCGGACAAATATACTACACGTCTATAAATTATATAAAGACAAATTCCACTAGAAGACTCTGCTGAGTAAAGGAGGAGAAGTCGAAAAGACCTTGCAGAACAAAATCGTTTCTCTTTCCTTCGTGGATTTTTCTCTTTCCATCTGTATTTTACCACGTTCACTATTTTCGTGATTCATTTATATATATATATATATATATATATATATATATATATATATATATATATATAGTATATATATATATATATATATATATATATATATGTGTGTGTGTGTGTGTTTGGTGTGCGTGCGTGTGTGTGTGCGCACGTGTGTGTGCGTGTGTTTGTGTTTGTGTGCGTGTGTGTGTAAAGGTGTAAGCCACGAAGGAAAGTGAAACACTTTTACTTAGTCTGCTAAGTAAACGACTTTGAGTCGAAAGATCTTGTAGCTACTCCAGTGTTTCACTTTCTTTCGTGGCTTATGCCTTTATTTACGCATTTATCACGTTCTATACTTTGATGATTCAGTGTGTATGTGTGTGTGTGTGTGTGTGTGTACATATTGAGCTCCAAAAAACACCAACAAGGGCGATTTACTAAGGGCGTATCAAGGCCTTTTACAAACATTTCGCTACAGAAGTCCCTACTGTTCGTGTCCTCTCGCTCGAAGCACGCTCAGAATTATAACTGAAAAATTTCGAACTTCTATTGCTCACCATGTAAAGTGGTTTCCCCGGGTACGAGTTCGTTTTATTTGTGAAAATTATATTCTGTGGGAGCCACTCAGAATTCCCTCTAGTATACTTCCCCTACGCTTTCTTATTCCTTCTGTGGGATCCTCCTCTGGGTAAACTACTGCCGACGGTTCCTAAACTGACACCTCGAAAGAGTCTTGATGTTCTTTTTCGGAAACTTATTATTCTTATTTTTTTTAAATGTTGAGTCTCGAGGAAACAGCAATAAAAGTTTGCAGTTCATGCACGTTTGCCGAGGTGGTTTCAAGTTATTTGAAAATGAGGAGACGGAGAGAAGTAGCGGGACTTTACTATAGTCATGAAGAAGTGTGAAAATGGTGAAGTACTTACTTTCTCATTATTCAGAAAGTAAGACGAATGAAACGAAAGAGAAAAAGAGAGAGAATGTTGGACATGATTTTACTTTTTTTCTATTTTCGGCCTTATACATACTGGTATTTGTAAAAACTTACGAAAATTGCAACAAACCAGCAAAATTATTTGTTTTTTAGTATATATATATATATATATATATATATAATATATAATATATATATATATATATATCTCTCTCTCTCTCTCTCTCTCTCTCTTCTCTCCTCTCTCTCTCTCTCTATATATATATATATATATATATATATATATATATATATATATATATATATAATATACATATATATATATATATATATATATATATATATATATATATATATATATTGTATATATATTTGTACATCAAGCAAGAAAATGAAAACAAATCTACAACTAAACAGATACGTTCAACAATAAATGGATGACACGGCAGCCATGTTTATCAAACTTTTTAGCTCACCTTAATGTTTTATAGTTTTATTTCTATCTAACGCATTTAAACGTTCTATAGTTTAGATTTCCTTTTATTTTACAATGCGCATGAAGTACATCATCTGTGTCAACTTATAGTTTTGCATCAGATTTTTAAAAGCACTAAAGAAAATGAAATAAAAAACAAATAAAAAAATCGGCTTTTCTCGCTAATCAGAGGAATCCTGACAGCATCAGCTCCCGCCCACATTCCCTGAAGAGAAGCAGCTTTTGGCGGGCGTGCACAAGCCCTTTCGCCTCGTCGCCGTCGTAAACATGAAATCAACCACCCACACACATCCACAATTACAAAGCCAGGAGTCTTTTAACATGTGATGGCAGCGGCTTATAAAGTAGTGTTTCCTTTACCCAGCCAATGGGCCGTAAACCTTACAAGTGATGGCTGGGAAAATAAAGCGGATTTATTAGGGGGTTTTCTCTTAAGGCGAATGGTGAATTTATTGAACTACTTCCAAATTTTCGAGAGAGGGTTCGTAAAAGACGTGAAAATCGGATTAAGTGAAGTAAAAACTAAAATATTCATTAGAAATTAGGCGCCGCGTAACTTTTAAAATGATACATTCACATAAATCTAAAAATGTGCGATAAAACTTAGGCTATAGCATATTTTATCAGGCATGATTATATATATAAAAAGGCGTGATTCGATCTCTGGCTTACTCGGGACTCGCGCATAAATTGTTAACATTATATTCCCAACTTAACGTGAAGCGGTCTTCGTAATTAATACTCATACTTAGTACTATTCGTACTAACAACAAGGATCAAGTAAAAAAAAGACACAAATTAAACACGTTCATATATTCTTAGTTATAATTGAAAGCTCAAACTAGCTGAGCAGAGACATAGCCTAAATTCATTACACCAAATAAATTAAAACATGCTAAAATCTAAGGTTAAATAGAGCTTTGCTACAGCAACGAAAATGAAACTAAATATGCTATATTTTATTGGAAATAATTATTCTACATTGTTTAATATGCGCATTATTTATCTTTTTACATCGTCATTCTAAGAAATAAATCATAAATATCCTGTCCTAAAATTCCCGCATATTTAGCTCAACGCAAAACCTTTTTCAGAGCTTTTTAGGCTTCTCCATAAACCTTTCCTACACCCCCTCCAACAAGAAGAACAACAAAGTAGTTTGTAGGTTTACTCCCCGAGTAAGCAAAAATTAAGACTTATACTAGACAGAAGACTTACATCTTTGCTCCAGGTTTGGCACGGGAGGCTTTAACTGAACATTATGTCTCCCTACATGTCTTAGAACGCACATATAATATACCTACCTATCTACGTATTTATCTATTATGTTTTGTAAAGGCTATGATGTATCTATCAATCTTGCTGGAAGGAAGAATGAAACGAGTCTCACATTACTTTTTTGTTTACTCAGAGAGTAAGCGTGAGAACTGTTTTTTTTTTTTTTTTTTTTTTTTTTTTTTTGCTGCTGTTCTTGTTGTTCTTGTTTTAGGGCTGACAAGAAAGGTCTGTGGAAAAGCCTGAAAAGGTCTGAAAAAGGTCTTATGCCTTGAGTTAAAATACAGGAATTTTAGGATAGGAGAGTTCCTCGCTGGACTAGTGGTTTTCGCGTTCGGGTGCCAATTCGGTGGTCCGAAGTTCGATTTCCGGCTCGGCCAACGAGGAATCAGAGGAATTTATTTCTGGTGATAGAAATTCATTTCTCGATATAGTGTGGTTCGGATCCCACAATAAGGTGTAGGTCCCGTTGCTAGGTGACCAATTGGTTCCTAGCCACGTAAAAATATCTAATCCTTCGGGTCAGCCCTAGAAGAGCTGTTAATCAGCTCAGTGGTCTGGTAAAACAAAGATATACTTTTTTTAGGATAGGATATGTATGATTATCTATTAGCATTAAAGTGTAAAATAAATAAATAATGTTTATGTGCATCAGTTCCAGAACAATTATTTGTAAATAAAATATAGTGTATCTATTTTGATTTCTTTGGCGAAGCAAGGCTCTATTTGACCATAGACTTTAGCACACGCCTGAGAAAGCAGGAGGTCGAAATCGCCCTTGTTTTTACTGTGATGTAATAAACCTCATCAACAGTATACATTTCTTTTACAGTCCATCAACTTAACATTATTAATAATTCGTTAGGTACGGTGTCAGATTTGTAATAAAAAAAACTGCTTGAAAGCTTTTCAGTTAATATGCATTTGTGATTATTAACCGGTATTTTTAAGTATCTTATATAATTTTTTCTCTGGATCGAGGTAACACGAGCTCTATGTCGTACTAAAAACTTGTCGGTAGTTTATAGCCAAGTGAATTAAGAATTGCCCAATTCTAGCTGAAAGCAAGAATAATATTGAGGTGAATGAACTAAGAAACCTCTGTAACGAGGCTATAATATTGACAATTAAAAACCACAGAAGTGTTGAAAATATGTATGTATATATATATTTTGTACAAGGGTAAAAATGACTAGTTGAAACATTCGGATACTGTTCCGTACCCTCTTCAGTCCTACTGATGTAACATTGATGAATAATGTCATCAGGGTGAGGGAATGAGGAAAAATATCGCAGAGCTTTGTTAAGATGCATGGAATTGATTATCCTCTCCTTTTATATTCAGGTTCAAAGAGATCTCCTTCTCCTCCTTCGTTCTTCCTACAGAAAGAGTAGATTTTCATGTTCAATGGAATCAGGATTCCGAACAATGACAAAAGCCTCGAGATTTCCCAAAGGAATGAGAATACATTAAGTTTCATCTTTATTACGGAGTCGGCGTGAAAATGAATTCCCTTTTTTTGAGGTTCCCGAGTATAGAAAATGAATCAGAGAGGTCCTCTATTCACGCGTATCCAATAATAGATGGAATGCTATAAATGGCGAGTGAATCTCTGGTTGCTCCTTATTGAGAATCGTAGTTGCAGCAGCTAGATTTTTTGTCGCATTGAGAAATATCTCAGGAAATCTAATGGTCGGTCATTATAACGCCGTTAATTATCCGACACAAGGCATCACCAGTATGCTCACCCTTATCATATATTGGTCATGATTTAAATGTCGAATCGCAGCTTATATAGGAAAATCAAAATGAAACAACCACCTTTCATTCCTTTTACTGTAACTCCTTTCATATTCATTTTCTTCCATCTTACTTTCCACCATCTACTCATAATTAATTCATGGTGCAACTACTTTAAAGTTTTCCTCCTGTTGCATCATTCACTTTTTACTGCCAATTACCGTTTCAGCGCTGAATGTCCTTATGGGTCCCAGTGCTTAGCCTTTGGCCTAAATTCTATGCTCTATCGTCGGCGGTTCAATCAGAGCGTAAAAACCCACACATATAAACGAGAGAACTTAACATGGAAGCGTTTTTGGTTTACTCTGCTGCTAACTTCATTGTGTTTATGATGTCCGGACAAATATTCCCGCAATATGGAATACACATGAAATTCCAGGGAGTAACTAGTTTATCCGGGTCCTCCTAAAGCTGTTGGTTACATGGACGAACTGGCCGATCTGAACAATTGATGGTGGATGTTAGTAAATGCATTCATCTAGCCACAGCGATCATACTCTCTAATTTCATTACAGAATATTGACCGGCAAACGCATGAAATATAGGGAAAAACGCTTGCAAAGCTAAAATAGAACGTACACTGGGATGCGGAAACAAAATTGATTGCCTTCGCTTTCAAATAAAATACAGACACGGACTAAATACATTCTATTTTTATGGATTTGATTCGTAAATGCTTTTGTGGGGGATTTTACAGCTCAGTTATTATTATAATTACTATTATTATTATTATTATTATTATTATTATTATTATTATATTATTATTATTATTATTATTATTATTCGTAACATTACTTGCAGCTGTAAGACAGGGTAGCTTGCAAAGATAAAATACAAGTTGTCAAGAACCGTCTCATTAAACACTATATTCCAGTGTAATATCTATTTTTTTCTGTATTGTAGTACATTTTGTTTTCCATATGTATGAAATGCGTATGTTTGACAATATCATGAACTATTCATCAGTTTTTTTTATTTTTTATTTTTTTTAGCCTAAGCTGACTACAACAATCACTTATTTTTGCATAGATTGTAAAACCCACATCCCAAAGTACTAGAATTAAATTGTTGCAAATCACGTTAGGATCTATCAAAATGTTATAACGTATAAAATAAAAAACCATTACTTAATATTGGTTGCGGACCAGTCATACAAAATACTGATGCTACATGATGTGATCCAGTCTCTCTCTCTCTCTCTCTCTCTCTCTCTCTCTCTCTCTCTCTCTCTCTCTCTATCTATCTATCTATCTATCTATATATTATATATATATATATATATATATATATATATATATAT
>NC_061109.1:6041804-6043183 GCF_015104395.2 Macrobrachium nipponense
CCTCTCTTGGACATTCTTGTCACACGCCACTAAGAAGGGTTTAGCACATCAGTACACAGGAAGAAAACCTTCATAATTTTAAGCTCCAACAGTATTTTATCAGTCTGTCGCTACATGTTTAAATAACGTTTTTATTCCACGTCACCCCGTAGTACCCAATGTTCCAAAGATGCCTTCCTTTGCCAATTTGTCATTCATTCTTTGCCATGCATTTTTCAAAGACCCAATAAACTTGCATCTAGACATTTTTTTTTTTTTCAACTTTAAAAGTTAACATATCCCAACCAGCCCTTCAACCTTAGGTCGCTCGATTAATTTTGAAGACCATTTCCATCTACTGATGACCTGTAGTGTGGTTTATAACTTTAACTGCCCTCGATATGATCGAGGAATCTACATTGGATCCACAATAAGGTTACACAAGGTCCAGATTGCCAGACGTAATGCGGCCAGTTACACAGCAGGCGTCAAACGCTCTCCAACATCAGAGAACGTACCAAAAAATGCAAATACGAAAGCCACTTTAAGTACTTTGAGATTTTAAACAGAGTATCTAACCAGCATCTTTTTCACCATTACCGATCGTTAGCCATTATGCATCTTGTTCCCCCTTTAAACAAGTCTGTCTTGAGTCCTCTCTACCTCTCTTGGGCCGTCCCCTCACGTCTCCTCTTTACAAGTTTACTGTTTATTTTATATATGTATTTTCAGCTTAATCTGAAAGTATATATTAATTCAACCTCTGTCATATATAATTTACTATGTGTTTATCTATGTATTTTGCAACGCTATTTTTTAAAATGTATATGATTTTAACTTTCTCCTTTTTCAAAAATACTGTGTATGTATTTTTTATATTTTCACTGGTTTCTTTTGTGTTCCTTTATTGCTTGAAAATGAAGCCTGGAGCTTTAAAACGTTGCAGCAAGTATAAACATGAACGCTCTCTGGTGCTCTTCCCTGTCCTCTTGTCTTTATATATACATACATACATACATACATACATACACACACACACACACACACACACACACACACACAGATAGTATATATATATATATATATCTATATATATATATATATATATATATATATATATATATTGTGTGTGTGTCTGTATGAGTGTGTATAGACGCAAACACTCAGCATTCTATATAAAATATTTTGTTTGTTGCGAGAGAGGCAGATGGAATGGAAAAACATTATCTATGATAATAAGTAAGAATTCCGACATCCATGTAGAAAGTAGTAGTGAAAGGTACAAGGAACAATTAAATTCCCTTTGGAAATGATAAGATTATAACGACTGGAAGAAAACCGGCCTGTCCTGCTACGACAGTAGCGATGAATCATAATTGTAAAATACAGTTGTTTTCTTA
>NC_061109.1:6043683-6053683 GCF_015104395.2 Macrobrachium nipponense
AGATTAATTCATTCTTTAAAGATATCGATTCGCAGAAAATCAAGTCTCTCTATAAACATCTCTTTAAACATGATAACAATACGAGACGTAGTGTTCACAATAATTCGTAACTTTTCACACCCGACTCCCACGTCCCAGCCATTCTCATATGAGGCACAAAGAACGTCCCTAATTTCGGAGGGGGCTACTCTCTTGAAATTCTCCCCCGCTACAAATTGAGATAATGGCGCAGCTGTCAGGACCACGAAGTGTACTGTGCTACAGCCCCGGGTTCCATCGCGAGTAGATTCCCCACGAAGACGGTCAGTAGCAGGTCTTGGACTGAGTAGCTCTTGCCACCCTGTGATTTATCAAGGCCAAGCCTCGCAAGGTATAAAGTGGCTTAGGTCCTTCTAGCATTCCGCAGGATTTACTTATATCCTCATGATCTGATGGCGCAAAGAAAAAAGGGGGTTAATGAGATTTTAATTAAGATTAATGGGAATACTATGCGCTCATCACCGAGACGGAATTTGTAGGACTTCTCTTGATGTTATCGAAAGCAGTTCATCAACAACCTATTGGCGAAGGAATTTTAGTGACTGGTTATTATCGGAATATCAAAGAATGGCCAGAAAGGAAAATGCCATTACGATATTAGTGCTTGGAACAGACACCTCCAATGAACACATGAATCCAAAGTAGATCCACCGAGAGTTAATGGCAACGAACTTGCAACTAAAGACCAAGGGTTTTCTCTCTTCATTCTTAATAATAATAATAATAATAATAATAATAATAATAATTCCCTAATTTTTTTATCACTGGGGACTTACACACTGTGAAGCAGAAAGTGAACATGCCTCACGATAATAAGCAATCCAGACAGAGCGTTTAAATCTTTTTAAATCTTTTCTTCCACTAAAGCTTCTCTCTCTGCAGATGACAGCTGAGCAGACTCTAAGAACCCTTTGTAATTTCCCATTCTTTTTTTAACTTCTTAATATACAGCAGGACCATTATTTACTTATGCGTTTATGCATTTTTCTTTTCATACGAGAATATTGTGTGAGCTGAAATTGTTATGTCCAACGAGTCTCTTATTAATCAGTTTATGTCATGTAAGCTCTTCCAGTTTTGCACATATCATGAGAGAGAGAGAGAGAGAGAGAGAGAGAGAGAGAGAGAGAGAGAGAGAGAGGAGAGAGCGAGAGAAAGAGAGAGAGATGAATGAGAGAGCCTGAGAGGAGAGAGAGAGAGAGAGAGAGATTATATTGTGGAGGGAATTCTAACCTACCGCAAGCTTCTTACAGCTGATTTTTAGTTTTCTGTAAAAGAAAACTATTGTCACGGCTTTGTGTGTCCGTACATCCGTCAGTCTGTCTACCCTCATATCTACCAAACTACAGGTTCTAGGGAGTTGCAAATTGGTAGGTTGAGCATCCATCCCTCAATCATCAAACATACAAAATTGCAACCCTCTGGCTACAGTAGATATTATTCAATTAAAGGTTAAAGTCAGCCATGGATCGTGCATCTGGCAGCGCTTTCCGCAGGCAAGGGACGCACCCTCACTCTTCTGCATCTGGTGAGCAACTGGAGAGATGCCGGCCATAGTTGATGGTTTTATACAGCATTATACGTATTATTTAACTGGATAGCAGTAACTAGGATGGGAAACACTTTAAGGGAATTTCTTTAATAGCTACCCTGAACAGTTTGTTGAAGACTTAATTAAAGCGTAGTTGCCATAACATTGTAATGCTGACGTCTTCTTGAGAATAAGGCACTGAAAGACTTTAACAAGTTAAGTCTATAACAGAATGAGTTCAAAATGAACTCCAGATGTCGTTGGCAATTAATTTTAGAAATGATTTCTATGTATCAATCTAAATATATATATATATATATATATATATATATATATATATATATATATATATATATATATATATATAGTATATATATATATATATATATATATATATATATATATATATATAATACATATATATATATACATATATATATATATATATATATATATATATATATATAATGAGTAGAGAGAGAGAGAGAGAGAGAGAGAGAGAGAGAGAGAGAGAAGTGACTGAAGAGTGAGTATTGCGTGCATTAGATATTATAAACACACACAAAAAGAGAATTTAATTTCCAGATTTTAAATACGATTCCTCAGTGGCGCATGAGGATCTCGAGAGGCACTTCTTTCCCAGCTTCAGAGTCGATAAATCAGCCACCCCCCCCCCCCCCCCCCCTCCCCCCCCCCCCCCCCCCTCGCCCGCGCACCTCCCCCAAAGTCGTTCTCCTCTTGTCGTCCGGCTTCTGGACTTCCAAGAAACTCGGAAGTTTCAGAGACGGTGGAAAAGAGAAAAGTGAAAAAGAATGTCATTGTTTCTACGCGTAAGACTCTCAAATCTTTTAAGCTGGTTAATAGCATGACGAAGTCACTGTGGGAAAACCAAGGTTGAAGCACTCTGGGTATTTTCGGTGGTCCTTTTTCACCTGAGCCCCAGAGAATAATAGCATTTATTTTGTTTTTTTACTCACGGAAGGAACGAATTTTTATAATATTTTTATTTTATTATATTTTCGCTTACTCGGGGAGTAATCCTTTTCAAACTACTTTGTTGTTGTTGTTGTTGTTGTTGTTGTTCTTGCTGCTGTTGTTCTTGTTGGGAGTTTAGGAAAGGTCTATAGAAGAGCCTAAAAAGGCCTGAAAAAGGTGTTTTGCTTTGAATTAAAGATACAGGAAATTTCGGATAGAATATTAATGATTTAATTATTAGAATGAAAACGTAGAAAATAAATAATGTGCATGTTAAACAGTACAGAGCAATTATTTCTAATAAAATATAGCATATTTATTTTAATTTTCGTTGGCGAATCAACGCTCTATTTGACAATAGATCTTAGCACACGCTACAAAAAAGCTGGAGGCAGAATCAGGACTTGTTTTTTTTTTTTTTTTTTTTTTTTTTTTTTTTTTTTTTTTTTTTTTTTTTACGGAAGAAACGATTTTCTATGCCAATTTTTTTTTATTTTCTGTTTTCTTTTTGTTGGTAAGATGATAGAAAATCTGACACGAATCATCTGAGAAATCAGCCTAATATGGAACAGTGACCACGTGCTTAATATTTATGACATAATATACTGGAACCATATAAAGTATCAACTGTAATTAGAGGATATTTTTTCTATGCAAAGTAAATGAACTAATGTAAGATGGTTAGACTCTACATTACGCTTCAGGTCTTTACCTCACCGGAACCACTTTTGGAGAATAACTGGAAGTCCTTGACTAAAAATAATGTTGTGTCTTGAATTCTTTTGACTAAAAACAATGTTTGGTTCTTGAATTCGTTGACTAAAAGCAATGTTGGCTCTTGAAATCTTTGACTAAAAACAACGTTGGTTCTTGAATTCTTAAATAGAAACAATGTTTGGTTCTTGATTTCTTTGACTAAAAACAGTGTTTGGTTCTTAAGTTCTTGACTCAAAACTATTAGTTCTTGAATTCTTTGACTAAAAATAATGTTGGTTCTTGAGTTCTTTGACCAAAAACAATGTTGGTTTTTGAATTCTTTGACTAAAATCAATGTCTGGTTCTTGAATTCTTTGACTAAAAACTGTTAGTTCTTGAAATCTTTGACTAAAAACTGTAGGGTCTTAATTCTTTGAATAGAAATAATGTTTTTGTTCTTGATTTCTTTGACTAAAAACAGTGTTTGGTTCTTAAGTTCTTGACTCAAAACTATTAGTTCTTGTGTTCTTTGACTAAAAAATAATGTTGGTTCTTGTGTTCTTTGACCAAAAACAATGTTGGTTTTTTAATTCTTTGACTAAAATCAATGTCTAGTTCTTGAATTCTTTGACTAAAAACTGTTAGTTCTTGAAATCTTTGACTAAAAACTGTTAGGTCTTGAATTCTTTGAATAAAAATAATGTTGGTTCTTGAATTCTTTGACTAAAAATAATATTGGTTCTTGAATTCTTTGACTAAAAACAGTGTTTGGTTCTAATGTTGGTTCTTGAATTCTTTGACTAAAAACAATGTTGGTTCTTGAATGCTTTGACTAAAATCAATGTTTGGCTCTTGAATGCTTTGACTAAAATCAATGTTTGGCTCTTGAATTCTTTGACTAAAAACTGTTAGTTATTGAAATCTTTGAATAATAACTGTTAGTTCTTGAATGCTTTGACTAAAAACAGTGTTTGGTTCTAATGCTGGTTCTTGAATTCTTTGACTAAAAACAATGTTGGTTCTTGAATGATTTGACTAAAATCAATGTTTGGCTCTTGAATTCTTTGACTAAAAACTGTTAGTTCTTGAATTCTTTGACTAACAACTGTTAGTTATTAAATTCTTTGACTAAAAACTGTTAGTTCTTGAATTCTTTGACTAAAAACAATGTTTGTTCTTGAATTCTTTGACTAAAAACAGTGTTTGGTTCTAATATTGGTTCTTGAATTCTTTGACTAAAAACAATGTTGGTTCTTGAATTCTTTGACTAAAACCTATGTTTGGTTCTTGAAATCTTTGACTAAAAACTGTTAGTTCTTGAATTCTTTGACTAAAAATAATGTTGGTTCTTGAATTCTTTGACTAAAAACAATTTTAGTTCTTGAATTCTTTGACTAAAAACAGTGTTTGGTTCTAATGTTGGTTCTTGAATTCTTTGACTAAAAACAATGTTGGTTCTTGAATGATTTGACTAAAATCAATGTTTGGTTCTTGAATTCTTTGACTAAAAACTGTTAGTTCTTGAATTCTTTGACTAACAGTGTTTGGTTCTAATGTTGGTTCTTGAGTTCTTTGACTAAAAACAATGTTGGTTCTTGAATTCTTTGACGAAAAACTGTTAGTTCTTGAATTCTTTGACTAACAACTGTTAGTTCTTGAATTCTTTGACTAAAAACAGTGTTTGGTTCTAATGTTGGTTCTTGAATTCTTTGACTAAATACTGTTAGTTCTTGAATTCGTTGACTAAAAAAAAATTTTGGTTCTTGAGTTCTTTGGCTAAAAACAATGTTGGATCTTGAATTCTTTTACAAAAACATTTACTAAAAACAATGTTGGATCTTGAATTCTTTGACTAAAAACATTGTCTAAAAACAATGTTGGATCATGAATTCTTTGACTAAAATCAATGTTTGGTTCTTGAATTCTTTTATTAAAAAACATTCAGTTCTTGAATTCTTTGACTAAAAACTATTGTTTCTTGAAATCTTTGATTAAAAACTGTTAGTTCTTGAATTCTTTGACTAAAAACAATGTTGGTTCTTGAATTCTTTGACTAAAAGTAATGTTTTTTCTTGAATTCGTTGACTAAAAACAGTGTTTGGTTCTTGAAATCTTTGACTAAAAACAATGTTGGTTCTTGAATGCTTTGACTAAAACCAATGTTTGGTTCTTGAATTCTTTGACTAAAAACTGTTAGTTCTTGAATTCATTGACTAAAAACTGTTAGTTCTTGAATTCTTTGACTAAAAACAATGTTGGGTCTTGAATTCTTTGACTAAAAACATTGATTAAAAACAATGTTGGATCTTGAATTCTTTGACTAAAAACAATGTCTAAAAACAATTTTGGATCTTGAATTCTTTGACTAAAAACAATGTCTAAAAACAATGTTGGATCTTGAATTCTTTGACTAAAAACAATGTTGGATCTTGAATTCTTTGACTAAAAACAATGTCTAAAAAGAATATTGGATCTTGAATTCTTTGAATAAATCAATGTTTGGTTCTTGAAATCTTTGACTAAAAACTTTTAGTTCTTGAATTCTTTGACTAAAAACTGTTAGTTATTGAAATCTTTGACTAAAAACTGTTAGTTCTTGAATTCTTTGACTAAAAACTGTTAGTTCTTGAATTATATGACTAAAAACTGTTAGTTCTTGAATTATTTGACTAAAATCAATGTTGGTTCTTGAATTCTTTGACTAAAAACAATGTTGGTTCTTGAATTCTTTGACTAAAAACAGTGTTTGGTTCTAATAATTGGTTCTTGAATTCTTTGACTAAAAACTGTGTTGGTTCTTGAATGCTTTGACTAAAATCAATGTTTGGTTCTTGAATTCTTTGACTAAAAACTGTTAGTTCTTGAATTCATTGACTAAAAACTGTTACTTCTTGAATTCTTTGACTAAAAACAATGTTGGGTCTTGAATTCTTAGACTAAAAACATTGATTAAAAACAATGTTGGATCTTGAATTCTTTGACTAAAAACAATGTCTAAAAACAATTTTGGATCTTGAATTCTTTGACTAAAAACAATGTCTAAAAACAATGTTGGATCTTGAATTCTTTGACTAAAAACAATGTTGGATCTTGAATTCTTTGACTAAAAACAATGTCTAAAAAGAATGTTGGATCTTGAATTCTTTGAATAAATCAATGTTTGGTTCTTGAATTCTTTGACTAAAAACTTTTAGTTCTTGAATTCTTTGACTAAAAACTGTTAGTTATTGAAATCTTTGACTAAAAACTGTTAGTTCTTGAATTCTTTGACTAAAAACTGTTAGTTCTTGAATTATATGACTAAAAACTGTTAGTTCTTGAATTATTTGACTAAAATCAATGTTGGTTCTTGAATTCTTTGACTAAAAACAATGTTGGTTCTTGAATTCTTTGACTAAAAACAGTGTTTGGTTCTAATAATTGGTTCTTGAATTCTTTGACTAAAAACTGTGTTGGTTCTTGAATGCTTTGACTAAAATCAATGTTTGGTTCTTGAAATCTTTGACTAAAAACTGTTAGTTCTTGAATTCTTTGACTAAAAACTATTAGTTCTTGAATTCTTTGACTAAAAACTGTTAGTGCTTGAATTCTTTGACTAAAAACTGTTAGTTCTTGAAATCTTTGACTAAAAATAATGTTGGTTCTTGAATTCTTTGACTAAGAACAATGTTGGTTCTTGAATTCTTTGACTAAAATCAATTTTGGTTCTTGAGTTCTTTGACTAAAAACTGTTAGTTCTTGAAATCTTTGACTAAAAACAATGTTGGTTCTTGAATTCTTTGACGAAAAACAATGTTGGATCTTGAATTCTTTGACTAAAAACATTGACTAAAAACAATGTTGGATCTTGAAATCTTTGACTAAAAGCAATGTCTAAAAACAATGTTGGATCTTGAATTCTTTGACGAAAAGCATTGACTAAAAACAATGTTGGATCTTGAATTCTTTGACTAAAACCATTGACTAAAAACAATGTTGGATCTTGAATTCTTTGACTAAAAACATTGACTAAAAACAATGTTGGGTCATGTATTCTTTGACTAAAAACAAAGTTGGTTCTTTCTCTTCTGGGACAGTGGCAGGAACTGTAGGAGAACCTGTTCCTTCCGGCTTCATATCTCACTTCTCTTGATTTTGATTTGCTTGGATTATATTCATGGGAAAGTGTAGGTTACAATGGAACACTGTGTGTATCACTTAAAGGAAAGCATGGACAGATGATATTCATCTGTTTGTTAAAATCAAACATTTACAATCATTAATGTTAAAAGAGGAAACTCTTAAAAGACAGTAGATATTTTCACCAGAGATGAGTATTATCCTTCAATGTGCTGCTTTTGTCCTGGACAGTAGTGCTATGAATTATAGAACAATCATGAATCATGTCAACACTGACTGATTTTTTTGTTAAAAGTGAATTTGCACTCTCGAATGCATACACACACACACACATACACACACACACACACACACACACACACACACACACACACACACACATATATATATATATATATATATATATATATATATATATATATATATATATATATATATATATACATACAGGGTGGGCCAAAAGTAGCCGTCACAGTTACTTCATGAACTCTCATTCAAAGTACTCTTCAATAGAAATTTTATACTGTGCCTTTAATACATGCTACTTATTTTTATCCTTTTCATGTCACTCATTCTTAAATATGCCACTTATTCATGTCTGAAAAATTTTATGCGTTTAATAAATTATTTTTTTATTCTGTTTTAACTGTGAGGCTACTTTTGGTCCACCCTGTATATATATATATATATATATATATATATATATATATATATATATATATATATATAATATATATATATATATATATATATAGGTATATTATATATATATATATATATATATTATATATATATATTTATATATATATATATATATATATATATATATATATATTATATATATGAATTTTTATCACATCACCGTGAAATTTTACACAAAAGCTTTAAGCTACAAATGTCGTTTAATGTCCACTTCGTGCTAATTCGGGAGTATCACCGAAGGGGTATTATACGTGACAACTGATTTGGTATTTATATATATCTGTGTGTTGTGTCGCCATGATAGAACATTGAAAGCATGAATATAACAATAACTGTTTGTATTGCTTTTCTATGAAGCCACGCCTTCTCAAAGAGAAACTGTTTTAATGTATTTCAAATGCATAAAACCGTTGTATATATACATATATATATGTATATATATATATATATATATATATATAGATATATATATATATATATATATTATATATATATATATATATATATATATATATATATATATATATATATATATATATATATATATATATGTGTGTGTGTGTGTGTGTTGTGTGGGTGTGTGTGTGTGTGTGTGTTGTGTGTGTAAAAATAAAAAAATAATAATGATAAAAAAATAAATAAAAAACAATAAAAAAAACTAAGATATATATATATATATGTATATTATATATATATATATATATACATACCATATATATATATATATATATATATATATATATATATATATGCATATATATATATATATATATATATATATATATATATATAATATATATATCCTATATATATTATATATAATATATATACATATATATATATATATATTATATATATCTATATATATACTATATATATATATATATATTATGTATATATATATATTATATAATAATATATATATATATGTATATATGTTATATTATATATATATATATATATATATAATATATATAATATCTTCCTTAGTTTTTTTATTGTTTTTATTTATTTTATCTTATTTTATTATTACATGGAGAGTCTGCTTTCTCTGTTTCTGAATAGGATTTTTAATTCTTTGAATGCCTCACAGACTAAGTTACTGAACCTTCAAGATATCAGTGCGCTCTCTCTCTCTCTCTCTCTCTCTCTCTCTCTCTCTCTCTCTCTCTCTCAGATATTCTGCGGTAATAAATTATTTTTGTACCCATTAAACGGACAAAGGCAAAGGTAAAGGCAAATTTACAATGGCAAAGGCAAAGGAAAACTTTATTCTATCGACCCCTTCCGGGGTATGCGAATTACAAAATTACACAAATCGTTATATTGTACACAAAACTACAAAAAGAAGAGACCAATAGATTACAACTATATAAATGGTATTCTGACAAAGGAAAGTACATACATCGAAAATAATACCAGAATAATGAAAATCCTGGAAAGTATTAAATCTGAAATAAAGACATTATAAGGTTAACAAACTTTGCAAGTCTTTTCAATTCTCTAGCACTACTTGTATTGAGGAGCAGATTGAATTTAAAAGTGGTAGGTCTTCTACAATAGTAGGGCTTTAGGTATCTCTCTCTTATTTCTCTAATCACAGGACAAACTAAAACATAATGATATTCATCCCCAACTTCAATGCTGTTACATAGTCTGCAAGGGTGCTGATTCTCCTGCCCAGAATATCTTTCAGTTGCTACAGGAAGTTTGTGGGTACCACACCTATATTTACTAAGGGCAATTCTTTCTGGTATATCTAAATTTACAATATACTTTTCTTGGCCAAATTCAGTCTTAAAAAGTTCATAATTACTACACAATATATTTCTTTCTACTTCTGCATGCCACTGTTGTCTCTCTATATCTTTGAGTTTCATTTCTAGGCTATTTATTATCCACGTGTGATTGAAATTTTCTGGATGTTCCCATACATTT
>NC_061109.1:6056183-6063683 GCF_015104395.2 Macrobrachium nipponense
ATATATATATATCATATATATATATATATATATAGTATATATATAATATATATATATATATATATATATATATATATATATATATATATTGTATTTTTGTTAACATATCACCGTGATTTATATGCAATCATTAATCTACAATAAATTATAATTACTTCACTACACTGTAATGGTGGAGTTGTAATGATTTGAAAGCCTGAATAACCACTGGGTCCATGCAACGTAAAAACACCATACAAACAAAAACAAAAAAAACAAAAAAAAACATTAATTATATGCATGAAACGATTATTTCATTTGTATTCATGACTATATATATATAAAACATTCTTGCCATAATAGTATTTTTTCGGTATATAATAGAATATATGCATATGAAATTAATTCGGAATTCATAAGTACCCCACATGAAAAAGGAGTTATATATATGAAATGAGCATAATGTACTTTAGCTTACTCGGGGAGTAAGCCTATAAACTACTTTGTCGTTGCTGTTGTTGGTCTTGGGGGGGGGGGTGGGGGTGCGTGGTAAGAAAGGTCTATGGAAAAGCCTACGTAAAAAGGTCTGAAAAATGTGTTTTGCGGTTAGTTAAATATACAGGAATTTAAAGTTTGGATATTTACGATTTATTCATTAGAATGAAAATGTATAAAATAAATCATGTGCGATTTAAATATAGTACTGAAAAATTATGTCATATGAAATATAGCGTATTTTTTTTTTTTACTTTCGTTGGTGAAACAACGCGCTATTTGACCATAGATTTTATTTACAAGAAGGTTGAAAAGACAAAATCTGGCCAACCTTTGTAAACTGATGAACACCCACCTGTTGTCTGGATGGATATTACTGTGAGAGCACCACAGTAATTTCCTAGTTCGAGAATTAAGAAGTGATCTAGTTAGTAAGTGAATAACATGGTCTTCGATTTTTAAAGGTAACAAATTGTAAATTACTTGCATTTACGATTAAAAAATGAACGTTTACTGCTTGGATGTTCATTCAAAGTTGCTGACATTCACCATTCAGGTATATTTTACATAACTTTCATAGATGTTTAGATGACATCGATATCTAAAAATGTAACTAGGTGAGTTTTATTGTTCAATAATAAGCTTTAAATCATTCTGACTGCCTATGCTAAACTTCATAATAAATCCATAGAATACGTGCCACCAAACCTGATCTTGCAGCCATATATCTGCAAGCATAATTACCTGAATAAATAGTCCATCCCCTATATTTGTAGAATTTTAATGTTTTGACCTGTACGATCAGCATTAGATGTTCCTCGTTGCGTGATGCTGTTATCACAAATCAAATTCAGCATATGCATTGATTTTGTACATAATATGTCATGGTGGCAGACAGCATCCTTCTCAGAAATATTTAGCGAAAAGCATTGACATGTCTTCCGACATTGCGTTTCATTTGTTTTTTCTTTAAAAGTATTTTTTTTTAGATTCTGCATTTATAATCGGAGTATTCTCTGTTGATTTTAATTTGTTTCGAGTAAAAACAAACAAGGTCATATATGTCTTAATCTCGACGTGTATGGTGTTTTCCTGCCTTCCACACTATTTGTTTCATACGACCAATTCTCATTTATTTAATGTTTTCCATCATGTATCACTAAAATATTTCCTGTCCACAACATCCTACTCCCTTCTGAATGTTTTCTTAATAATCATCCTCTTCTTATAGTTTCCTCTTTCAGCATTTTTCCTCCTCGTGAACATCTCATTTTCAAGTGCTTGATGTGCTTTCTTTTATTTCTTCTGCATTTCAACGTAGTATCGTTGATGAGAAAAGCAGGTGTCACTCTCTGACCAGAGGGAGTTCTATTTGGACAGAGCAGGCTTCACATTCCACATAATTCAGGGTGTTAGAATTCGGCCGAACTTCTACTGTGAAGATCAACAAGATTAGGAGGTGAATTTGCCATCCAAGGAAACGCGTATCGACAGGCCATTCTGGCTCTTTTTCTTTTCAGCTATATTTAAAAAAATCAATAAATAAATAAAAGGCGTAGGATGGAGTGAATTCATATATCCCTATAAATCTCTATTAATATAATTTTAAAGTAGAATTTCTTTTATAATAATAATAATAATAATAATAATAATAATAATAATAATAATAATAATAATAATAATAATAATAATAATAATAATAATAAAACTAAAATGCCATCTCTGAATTTGAACAGCCAACGTTGATTGTGCTGGAGGTACATCGGGCACCTCTCTCTCTCTCTCTCCACATACTTTTATGAGAGCTCAACTGTGCCATGACTGTGTTCACTTGCCTAGTCTTAACATAAGATAACCATTGTGTTATTGTATTCACCACTTAACCTCTCCCACATTATTCAGTAGAGGATAATCTATTTTCTATCTCTATTTAGACTTTAGAGGATAGTTTATTTTAAAGAGGTTATGCATAAATTTTACATTAAGATATATTGATGCTTATGTAGTAAAAAAGAAAATCATCTGATTTGTATGGGATTGAAGATACATGGTTTATGTATTTCCGTGGAACAAAATTCACTGGATAAAACTGTTCCTAAAAATACCTTTCTTTATTCATGTGTGATTATAGATGTTGTAATCAATTTACCCGGAGTATCCATCAGTCACTTTCTATATGCATTCGTAAATAATAATAATCACAAAAGATTGAAAATTTACATTGTGGTTCACTCCTTGATTTTAGCTCAGCAAACTCCAATATCCACAAGAGGTGGTCTATGCCCTTATTATTCCACCATCATTCCTGCAACCTTGCTGATGCTCCTATCAAGATCTTAGTCCCTTGTCCCCCAACCCCACCACCCACGACACCCACCACCCCCTAAGAGGGTGGAGGAGAGGACCATCACAGGTGCTCCTCGAACTTCTGCAGAAGAACGACACCATCGATGAGAATTGTCTCACTAAGTTGGAGTAGCACTCTGCTCTATTGCTTTCTTAGATCCATCTGGTAAAAAAGAGTTCGTAATTAGTTAGCTTCTATTCATTTTTCTCTCAAATTCTATTGATGTATAGATTTGAGTTTCATAATAAAAAATTGCAATTCTTAAAAATGCGTTTTCCTCGAGAATTACCTCCGCGAAAACTCATACTTGCAGAAGTCTTTTTCAGAAAATTCTAAAAATATTCTTATATGAGAATTTTTGTCCCAGACTGGTGTATGTTAATGCTATGGTAGATTCATCAACCGTGCAATTGATGTCTAGACCAGTCCCTTACGACGCTCCTGATTGGTCGTTGATAAGCCAGTCACAGGGCTGAAAACTCCCAACCTCTTTCGAGAGTTCACAGAAGCAGGATGCATGTTCAACCTCTCCTGAGGGATACTTTGGAAAGGCGCATCCCTCAGGATAGGTGGAACATACATCCTAACCATATGAACTCTCGACAGACTGAGAGTTTTCAGCTCTGTGGCTGGTTCATCAACCACCAATCAAGAGCGTCGTAAGGGACTGGCCTAGACATCAAATGAACGGTTGAAGTGAATCTACTATAGTAAAAGTGTAAAGTACACAATTGCCTTACTTTGGTCATTGCACATGTATGGTCCGAAAAAGTTACAAGAAATACTTAAACAGTTTCCCTCAAATTAGGTAGGCGTCGTTGACCTGCTCTTGGTGTATTTAAGTATTTCTTGTAACTTATTCTGACCATATAAACTATAATGGCCAAGGTACGATAAATGAGTGTAATTTAAATCTTTGCTAACAATGGACTAATTTAAGAAATTTTTTAAAAATCCAAACGCTGGGTATGAGTTTTCTTGTAAATAATTTTCGAAATAAAGAATAAATGAATAAATAAGAGATTGCAAGTTCTATTGATCATAGAACCTATTGGATTGAGTTTTTATAACTTTGCAAAAAAATCGAGCTAACTAAATCCTAAACCAGTAAACACAATTTTCCTGTAAACAGAAATTTCAATGTGCTTCTATTTCTGTATAACCGAACATCGAGAACTGATACCCTATCCTATTCTGTTTCACAAATAGAAGAAATCTTAGCGCCACGAGAATGAAGATATTCATAAAACGAATCCAGGTGTCTTCAGATTATCTGATAGCTATTATCCTCACAACCCCTCATACATACGTAAATAGGAGATGCTTACCTGGTGGCTCATGTTCGGAGATCCCTCTCTCTCTCTCTCTCTCTCTCTCTCTCTCTCTCTCTCTCTCTCTCTCTCCCTCTCTCTCTCATTTTTTCTTGAGATCATTAGTACCTCTCTCTCTCTCAATATTTTTTTTTTGCCAGAAAAAATAAAATCTCTCTCTCTCTCTCTCTCTCTCTCTCTCTCTCTCTCTCTCTCTCTCTCTCTTTCAAACCTTTTCGGGTAACAGCTGTTCTATTGATATCTCCAAAGAAATTGCGATTATCCTAACATTTGGATCTCGAATTTGAATAATTGACTATAGAAAGATGTTAACATTAAATACCTCGTTAGCCATAACTGCGTAACAACAGAACGTACACCTGAATTCTGCAGTATAATAAATGTGTCACCAGTTTGCATGATTGTATGGTCACCATGAAATTCTATGGCCGCGTTCTCATTTGTGCACGATAAGGTGACTCCGATAAGAGAGATAAATGTCGTACTATCATTTTTAATGAAATAACGACTATGACCTTTTCTTCATGACATTAAAACATAAGTCAGTGATAATAATGAAGCTGCTTTTATAAGACGGATATCATGGTAAACGTTGGTTCCAAGAACTAAAACTACGGTGTTTACACACATTTTAAAAGTCTTATATCAAGATTCTAGAGTTGATAAAACTGTCCATTGACGTACCTGCCGTGCTGGAGACTCCAGATTTTCATATAAAAGATTGCAGCATGAAATTGCCAATTAACCAGTAAGCTCTTCCAGGCAAGTCAGTGTTCATTTGCTTGTCTGTGTGTGTGTGTTTTTTTTTTTTTTTTTTTTTTTTTTTTAGTCGATTATGTACCGCAGGATATATCCCAGAAGCTCTCTTGTGTGCTTGATTGGCCGATGGTTTTTAATTGTAACTTCTAACTGGTGGTTGGCAGTAAAGTAGTCCGCTAATCACCATTAGCTTTAATTACCTCGGCGGGATTTAAAAAATAAAACGTAAATACACAGGATTTACTTTTCTCCCCTTGATGATTCGCTCGTATTCCACTTGCAATTTTGTTTTCGCACAACTCAAGGATAAACGGAACCCCACGTTACTGGGACTCATTGTTAAAAAAAATTGGGCCGTTATTACGAAGCTCGGTTGGAATATGCAGAATTCCAGTTTCATCACTCGACTAAATTGCCTCTCGATTTTTCTTAATGTTTAATAATGCTGGAATAAAATGCGTTGTTTGCAAACTGACTTTCATTTAGGATTTGATCTTTTTTTTATTCATACTAAAAGGCATGCTAAAATAAATGTTTACTATCCTTTTACATTTTAATGATTGAATTTCGCCTACCGACTTGGTAGTCGCGAGTTCGATTCTCCGCTCTACTAACATGGAATCAGAAGAATTTATTTCTGGTGATTAGACAATTATTTCTCGATATGATATGGTTCAGTTCCCACGATATAATGTGGTTCGGTTCCCACAATAAGCTGTAGGTCCCGTTGCTAAGTAACCAATTGGTTCCTAGCCACGTAAAAATAATCTAATCCCTCGGGCTAGCCCTAGGAGACCTGTTAACCAGCTTAGTGGTGTGGTTAAACTAAGATACACTTAATGGCGAAATTGGTTAGTTTTCTCTTACTCGGGGAATAAACCTGCAAACTACTTTGCTGTTCTTCTTCTTCTTGTTGGGAGGGTAGGAAAGTACCGATGGAAAGGCTTAAAAAGATCTGAAAAAGGTGTTTTGCATTTGAGTTAAACACACAGGAATTTTAGGATATGATATTTATGATTTAGAATGAAAAATTTAAAAATAAATAATGTTTGTGTTGAACAGTACATAATAATTATTTATAATAAAATGTGATGTATTTATTCTAATTCTCGTTGGTGAAACAACGCTCTATTTGGCCGCAGATTTTAGCACGTGCCCCGAGTAAGCTAGAAATTGTATCATGCCTTGTTTTTATATCAATTGATACTAAACGTCATGTTGAAATAATGTTTACTGTCTATTTACATTTTATGGTTTAATTTCTACTTTAGGTATGTCTTTATATAATGTTGTTAGTGGAAATAAAAATTAGATATTTGTCACTAATTCAGTTATTTTTGTGAAGGAAGACAGACTAAGCATAATAGTGTAATTTCGATGTTTAATTCGCAGAAATTGATGTCACTAAATTAATCTAGTCCACCAGCCTCCTCGCTTTTTGTAATTGAAATTCCAGGATTTTCCGTGAGAAAAAACAAGGCATGATCCGACCTCCAGCTTACTGAGAATGCATGCAAGATTTTCCCCTTTCGTATAAGTTGTAAACACTGTATTCCCAACTTTTAACATAATTTAAAACGTGCTAAAATCTGTGGTCAAATATAGCCTTGTTTCACCAACGAAAATTTAGATAAAATACGTTAGATTTTATTAAATGAAATTTTTATGTACTGCTTACCTACCACATTATCTATTTCTTACATTTCCATTGCCTTGAGTAAATCGTGAATATCCTATTCTAACATGCCTGGTTTTTCAACTCATTACAAAATACCTATTTCAGACTTTTCCTACACCCCAACAACGACAAGAACAACAAAGTAGTTTGTAGGCTTACTTCCTGAGTAAGCAAAAATTAACTGGTTCAGTGCATATCTATATGATTCATTCTATATTTTTTTTAAATGCGGATTACTGATAAAATACAAATTTCGATTTTTTTAAGAAATACAAGACTGTGGGTCGAAACAGGAGATGGAAACACTTCAGATTGTTCTACTTAGTGATTCTTTTATGCTTAGAGAACACTGTTCTTAGAAATGTTTGGTTATTCGCGGGAGTCTTTATTAAATCCCAAATTCAGGTTTTCATGCACATTAGTCTGCTGACTGAATCCAACTCCCTCGTTGTTCTATTTCCGAAAAAGGAAAGTCTTTTTATATTACTCTTAACTTTTATAAGGATTATTAAAAAGCAATAAAGAACCAAATTAACGCCAAAAACCTCACTTCTTCATACTGTTAACTGACTGTATGTCTTTCCTAAGATAGTTCGTGGTAAAAGTAACTCTCCTTTTTAATGTGCATTTATCAACCCATCCATTCCTGCACATCTTTCCCAGATTGGCCTATTTGTTTTAAAGTTATTTTTTGCTTACGTGGGAGAATCCTACAAATTACTTAGTTGTTGTTGTTCTTCTTGCTGTTGTTGTTCTTGTTGAGGGTGGGAGATTTGGGGGGGTGATTAGGAAAGCCCTATAGAAAAGCATAAAAAGGTCTGACGAAGGCGATTCGCTCTGAGTTAAAGCTACAGGAATTTTAGACTAAGATATTTATGATTGATTTATTAAAATGAAAATGTAAAAAATAA
>NC_061109.1:6068683-6091183 GCF_015104395.2 Macrobrachium nipponense
TTTTTTATCGACACCCTCTTGGTATTTCCCTGCTGCCAAGCCAAATTTTCAGCTTTCGTTGGCTCCGACGCTGTAAAAAGATTGACAAAAAAAAAAAATGCACTTTCAAGTATTTATGAAATTCAAGCAAGGTGCAGCTCTTCGCTCCTCTTCTACGTCAAACGAAGCCTCGGCTTTGCTAGGAATTTCGTTAGGTAGTAACTATAAAGTTACAGCACTTTGGGTTTCAGGAAATTACACATGAATATCTCTCTCTCTCTCTCTCTCTCTCTCTAAATAAATAAATAAATAAATAAAGGGAAATTAATACATTCACTGGCTTACTGAAAGATGAAAGAAGTAATACACACGAAATGGAATAGGCAAACATACTGAATACCCAATACGAGCATTATGTTTAAAACATTATCCCCGGTGTTATCATTCTTCATTTTTCATTTCAGAGAGAGAGAGAGAGAGAGAGAGAGAGAGAGAGAGAGAGAGAGAGAGAGCGAGAGGCTGTTACTATTAGATCCAGTACACCGTAAAAAAAAAAAAAAAATAGCAGTGTTATAAAGGAGGATTTAGACGGCAAGTCCCTACTCAATGGACGTTACATACCATCCCAGACTTGACCAATGTGCCTTCACTCTGCATACTTACTGTACATAATAGGGAATTGTGGGAGAGGCTTATGTTAGGGAAATGGGAAAGGGGCTTATGTAGGGGGAAATATGGTAAGGGCCTGGCCGCGCTCGGAATAAATCTGATCTAACGACTTGGAGTTTATTACCGTTGACTGTCGTGTCGCATCTGAAGAGTTAGCATTTGTACAACGTGGATGGATATATATATATATATATATATATATTATATATATATATATATATATATATATATATATAGATATATATATAGATATATATATTATATATATATACAGCGAGCTACAAATGTCCTTTAATATCTAATTCGCTCTACCTCAGAATTATTATATTTTAATATATGTTAACCGAAGGGGAATTCTTTAGTCGATAAGAAATTTGTCGGCTCACGGGCGCGAACCATCGGACCAACAAAGTCAGGACGCACAGTGAAGCCTAAACCACACCGCCACAACAAGAGGGTATAAGTTAAGCAGCCACTCAACTACAAATACCTGTCGCTATCAGGTGTTCGTTGTTTTGGAGTCGGCATAAACCCACCTCGACCTCGGTAACGCTGTAGTGCTTTTGTCCTCACGTAACCATTATATTAACATACATATATCGAGCTACAAATGTCCTTTAATATCTAATTAGCTCTTCCTCGGAATTGATATATTTGAAAATATATTAATTCCGAGGTAGAGCGATTATCCTATAGAAGATTAAAAAAAAAATATGGACATTTCGGATACAAACTCTAAGACAAGCATCTTTTATTAATTATTTTGGGGAACATAACAAAGTACATTAAATCCTCTACCAATGCAAGTATGATTAGTTTAGTATGATCATGCGTAAAGTAAATTCATATACTTAAGAGAAGTAGAGTCTGCTTGTATGTGAATTAAAAAGTTGAAAACTTTATAAGCGCCTCAGTGGCGTGACCGGCATGGTCTTGACCTGCCACCTCGGTGGTCGCGAGTTCGATTTTAGGGCATTCCATTGAGATGTTAGAGATGTTTATTTTTGGTAATAGAAGTTCACTCTCCACGTGGTTCAGAAGTCAGGTAAAGCTGTTGGTCCCTTTGCTGAATAACCACTGGTTCCATGCAATGTAAAAACACTATACAAACAAACAAACAAAACTTTATAAATGAAGATGTAAATGACTTTGTGTGATAGTCAGTGTGATTAATTCTTTATATCTATATATATATATATATATATATATATATCTATATATATATATATATATATATATATTATATATATATATATATATATATTATATATATATATATATATATATATATATATCTATATATATATATATATATATATATGTATAATATATATATATATATACATATCTATAGTGTAGATATATATATATATATATATATATATAATATATAGATATATATCTATATATATATATATATATATATATATATATATATATATTACACAGTAATAATAGTTCAACTGATCACTTCGTATATATGTGGATGTTGGGCCTATAGTAGAAATCAGCTAAAAAATGCCCATGCAATGTTAAAACACCTAGAAACAAACAACACAAAATTATAAATGAAGATGTAAATGACCTTGTGTGATAGCCAGTGTGATTATTCTTTTATATCTATATATATATATCTATATATATATATATAGATATATATATATATATATATATATATATATATATATATATATACATATATATGTATATATATATATATATATATATATATATTATATATATATATATATATATATATATATATATATATATATATATATATATATATTACACAGTAATAATAGTTCAACTGATCACTTCGTTATATATGTGGATGTTGGGCCTATAGAAATCAAGCTAAAAAAATGCCCATACAAATGAAATCTAAGGTAAAATAAACCTGTCTTTCATCAACGAAAATTAAAATACATTTTGTTATACTTTATTAGAAATAATTGTTCTCTTCTGTTTAACATGCATATTATTTATTTTCTACTTTTTTCATTCTGGAGTAATAAATCAAGAATATCCTATCCTGAAATTCCAGTTTCTTCAGCTCAACGCAAAATAAATTTTTCAGACATTTTTTGGTGATTTTCAATAGACTTTTCATACCGAGCACCCCCCAACAACTACTACAATTAGTTTGCAGGCTTACTCCCTGGGTAAGTGAAAACCAAATGAATGAGTAAAGTTAGAAAAGACATATAGGAAACGTTTCGAGCCTCAGGATATGTGCTAATAGGCAATTCTAGTTTCTAATATATGTATATGTATGTATGACATACACATACATACACACACACACACACATATATATTACATACATATATATATATATTATATATATATATATATATATATATATATATATATATATATATATATATATATATATATATATATATATTTTACACATAACACATACTACATGTATATATATACATATATATATATATATATATATATATATATATATATATTATATATTATATATATATATATATATATATATATATATATATTATATATTTATATATATATATATATATATATATATATATATATATATATATATATATATATATGTACAAAACATGTATTGATTAAACTTATTTCTCATAAAAACACGACACACATGATGAATACAATCGTTTAGCATTAAATTTTCTCAAATAATGAAAAGATTTCAATTCAAAGTTACCTTACAATTATTATAGATAAAAGAATTATTCCAAGATAATACATATATACTAGGCTTTAAATAGTGGAATGTTGGGGTAAATATACAGAAATTCTAATTACAGTCTGTATATAAGATAAGCATAATCCATGCTAGAAAGAACTTAATTTTTTTTCTTTTTCTTTTTTTTTCTTTTTTTACCATTTTCAACCCTAATTAAGTGACTCTTTCTGGGTATTCAGTTGCGCTCTTTCAAATAATGTTTCTTATAGACGAAAAACTGACGTGTAAAGGAATCGTGTTGAATTAGCGATGAAATATATTTTCTGCCTTTAGTTTGAGTGTGCGTCAGTACTACAGTCAAAGGAATCATTAAATCGCCCCAGTAACTTATTCCATGTATGTTCAATTACGTTTGGTATCAAGTAAACTATCCCGTAGGGGGATAGTGCTGCCAGTGCACCTCCCGCGATGCATTGTAGGCATTACTGAATGTTGTTTGTAGCGTCCCTTCGGCCCCTAGCTGCAACCCCTTTCGTCCATTTTACTGTCCCTCCATTCAAATTATATTTCTTCCATCTTTCTATCCACCTTTTCCTCACGATTATTTCATAGTACAGCTACTTTGAGGGTTGCCTCCTGTTACACCTTTCAAACCTACCTACTCTCAATTTCCTTTCCAGTGCCGAATCACCTCAAAGGTCCCAGTGCTTGGTCTTTGGCTTAAGCTCTATATTCCATTCCATATAGTAAACTAGCATCAGTGGAGAGGGAATCTTTGACATGGTTAAAACACTGTTCAGAATTGCTAATAAGTCGTGGGCTTGTACAAGTCATAAAAGAAGTTGGAACCACATTGCTTCTTTTATTACTTGTATGGCTTGGTTGGCAGCAGCCTCGCCTTTCAATTGAAAGACCTGGGCTCGATCCTGACGTGAGTCAGAAAGTCATTTCTGTTCCACACCTGATTGTGAGTTGATTGTTTCTATATGTATATGTGTGCGTGCGTGTTTGTCTGTCTGTCATAAAATCTTAGCGCATCTCACTATTTGCTGTCAGCGATCATGCTAGTTGTTTTACTTTTCCGAAAATCTTTAAAAAAATCTCATTGACGTACCGCATGTTATCTTCCCTTCTTTGCAGGATTTATTTGCATTTTAAATGCCAATTGGAAAGAGTAGGCTATCTTCCTGTAATGACAAAACATCATGCACTGAACATCGCTGAAGTCTTTGAAATATGGAGTAAAGGCAGAGAATGTATTTTAAGACAATACGGTTGTTGGTCAATCAAACAACCGGCTGAAGTAATAACAAGCAATTACGCATTTTAGCGTTCCTCGAAAGTGCTTTGATCAAAAGCTTTAGCCCAAGTGACGGTTAGCTCTTGATATCCATCCACCTTAAGAATTTTATATGAAATTCGTGTAAAAAAATATGTTTTTGCTTATGAATTGTAGCTTCCAAAAACACTCGTAACCACAACAGAAACGAATTCAAAACAACTGTATTCTCTCTCTCTCTCTATTCCCACTCCTAATACAGGCAACAGAATACCAATATTTACCTTTATAATCTTTCGTTTATCATACTGGTGTTGAACCAATGTTCCACACGTAATCATTATGGAAGATTTCTTGTTCAACCCAAGTGACGCGCGTTTCAATTTCACACGCCTGCTTAATCTTTACTCTTGGCCAAATGGTCTCAACAATGATTTTATACTCATCAGAGAAATCAATTCAAGTCCCAGGACAGCCCTTGCTAACGGAATTAGCTTCCTTTGAAAAGTTGATGTTTACAAAATATGATATCTCTCAGAACGTTACATTCGTGGTTTTAATTAGAAGGTTCCGAGAGTCTTATAATATAACCATTATTGTAGAAATGATAACGTTTTTATCACTTCGATTATTAGATAGACGGTTAGAGAAATAAGTAGATAGATAGTCTGAAGGTATGTGGAGTGAGCTCATTTACATAATTTTACAAGCTCTTAGGATGAGGACGGAAGTCATAATAAAAAATAAAGCCTGTGTAAAATGTAGTGAGCCTGCTTAGTTGTGCAAGTCCCAGTAGAGAAAGGTGATATGGCATTTCAACCCTTTACGAACACTTCGACTGACGTAATTACCAGCGAAATTTAATTAAAACAGGTCAATTCTGGGTCGTCGAATATCTCGTTTTACTTCTCCTCTTACCTTATTCCGTTCATTTTTTTGTTTATCACTTATTTTCCTCGTCAATCTTTTGTCTACTTTTTTTTTAAAGTTAATACGGGCCACAATGTAAATTTCAAAGGCTGGGCAAGATAAATAAAATATTTCCACGGAAAAGCAAATCAACATTGCTTGCGCTAACTTTTTTTTCTATTACGATAGCAATACGCTTACTAGAATTTATACCATTGGCATTTATATTGAGGGGAATTCAATCTCCCGTTAAACTTGAAATGCCAGAATGTTCAATGGCACAAACGAGGCAGCCGCTCCAGACAAAAGTAATTTAATTATGCAATGCAAATAAGAGAAGGGGAAAGAGGCAGCGATAGACCTAGTATACACTGCATTTCAACGAAGGCTTGAAAAGCCTCCTTTAGCCATGTTCGCCTTATCGCTAATTAGCGTCATTTTCGCTTACTCGGGGAGCAAGCCTACAAACTACTCTGTTGTTACTATTGGGAGGTTATGGGGTGGGTGGGTACGGGCGACGGGTAGGAAAGGTCTATGGAAAAGCGTAAAAAGGCCTGAAAAAGGTATTTTGCGTAGAGTTAAAGATTCAGGAATTGTCATATAGGACATTTATGATTTTTTTTTATTAGAATGAGGATGTGAATAATAAACAATGTGCATCTCAAACAGTACAGAACGATTATTTCTAATAAAATATAGCATAGTCCTTTTAATTATAGTTGGTAAAACAACGCCGTACTTGACTGTATATTTTCCGCACGCGACCCGAGTAAGCTGGAGGTCGGATCACACGTTGCTCAAATGAAGCAGATCAAGCTCTACTATCTAATGTCAGCGTTGAGAGAGAGAGAGAGTGTGTGTTTCTGCGAATGCTAAATATTATAATTAATATTACTAATACTATTGTAATCATTATTATGATTCAACTCAGTTATGAAACTGAGTCATTTCGTGAATAAAGCATAATATGTTTTGAAACTATCTAATATCTAAATCTCAGATGAAATATCCTAAAGGATATACAATTTCGTAACCATTAAATTGTCGAAGTACGTTAATTGCTGCGTTAATTGCGTTGAAAAGGGCTACCACCACCCAAAAAAAATTAAGGATACGGCTAGCAGGCAGCAGCTGAGATTAGAGTCGACTTCTCTGACTAGTGGAAAGTCAATCTGAACCATTCGCCAAGAGTAATTTTACTCTAAGGCCCCACCGAATCCTTCGCGTGCGTGTGTGGCCCAGCCAAGACAGACGAATGACGGTTACAAGACGGACAGTTCAAACTTCAACAGCACCTCCCATCATGAAGAGAGCGCGCGAGGTTTTGCTCTATGACTCGTTGCTGTCAACCAAATTAGAGCCGTTGAACAGTAGGAATATATGGACTTATGACATAACTTTAGAAAGAGGAACGCGTGGAGAATATGCAACACTCTTTCATAAGTTACGACAGCGTCCAGACAAGTTTTTTATATATTGCCGGATGTAGCCGAAAACCTTTGACTTGATTCATTAGGGCATTAGCTATATCTCGAATGTCAAAATTTGATACCAATTACAGAAGATCAATATCAACGGAAGAGAGACTTGCAGTAACGCCGAGGGAAGGATTACTGATTTCAAAATTTGTAAAGTTTTACTTTATTTTATTTAATACAAAAATTAAGATACGGTAACTTCTAAAACAAAGGTATTTACATAAATGTATCCATTAGAATAAAAAAAAAAAAACTACTTGAATCCTTTATCATAATCACACATCATCATATTTGATTATAACTCAAAGTTGGGCAGATGGTTGTAGGTCTACCACAAACTCTTCCTTCGTGCGGACCCTAGATCGGAGATGCACGTCCAACTGCGGCTAAAAACAACCCATTTTGTTCCTTGCGCGTCCAGTCCGGTAACGCACCTGACGCCAATCACGCTCATGCGCCGTGTGGGGCCACTCGTATTTGAATTATGACAGTTGATCGAAACACACAAAACGCTTAGCCGTTGGACGCACGCGACGCACTGCGACAGAGTCGGTGGGGCCTTAGCCTAAGCAATGAACTGGAGTGTGAACATGAAACACGCATCACTTGCCATTATACAATAAATCTTTTATATTTATGCAAGGAACACTGGTTTAATACCATTATTATTATTATTATTATTATTTATCGCAGTCATCCCATTGGACTGGGTGGTTTTTATAGTGTGGGGTTCCGGGTTATATCCTGCCTCCTTAGGAGTCCATCGCTTTTCTCACTATGTTTCTAGAAGCACACTCTCCTTCACGAGTCCTGGAGCTACATTTTGTTTTCGAGGTGATTATGATAAAAATAAGTATGCACAGCTGGTGTTGGTGACTTAATTTTATGTATGTTTTATGAAACTTACATACTTTTCAAGGTCAAAAGTTAATTTACTGGTCAAAATGTGATCAACATTCATCCAGACCTCAGAACAGGTAGATTCAAAATGCTTCAGATTTCTGAAAATATAATAAATCTCTTTTATGGTTAATCACTGGCTTCTGGAGTGATTGACTTCTAGTTTACTTTTGAAACATAAATTCATATATCATAACTTACTTTTTAAGGGGTTTGAATATACCACATGTTGCAATGGATGCCTTTAAATGCAACTGTGTTATGCAATGGCGGTGTCGATTGGTAGCCACCAATAGTCAAAGTTGACGTGGTTGTAATCTAGTCGTCAGTAGTTTAATCATTATAGAATATCTCACGTACTATATCTTGTGAGAAATTCATCATCCACGTCGTCCACTTATCCAAAGTATGCATTTTGACAGAGCGCTTGCTCATCTGCATCTGCTCTCTCTCTCTTCTCTCTCTCTCTCTCTCTCTCTCTCTCTCTCTCTCTCCTTACCGGAGATGCGGAGTATAACTGCGGATTAACAATTCTTGTTATCTCTTGACTTGTTTAGTTCTCCATTGGACGAGTGGGTTGCTTACTCGCCTATCAATCTGGTAGCCCGATTTCACTTCCCGCTGCCCCCGGTGCGGAACCAGAGGAATTTTTTTTTGGTCATAGAAACTCATTTTTTTATGTGGTTCGGATCCCACAACAACCTGTAGGTCCCGTTGCTACGTGACCAATTGGTTACTAGCCACGTAAATAAATATCTAATCCTTCGGGCCAGCCTTAGGAGAGTTGTTAATCACCTCAGTGGACCGGTTAAACTAAGATATACTTGACATTGTGTTTACTTGTTTAGATAACGCTCTATTATATTCCTGATAGATAAGGAAATGCGGGAATGGCAAAGCATTCATTCCATGGTACCATACACATTCCGAAACGCCATGGAAGGAGAGAGGTCCCTTAAAACATCTCATCAAAGCACTATTTGTTCTTAAGGCTTGACAGTTTTCAGATAACGAACGTAAAAATTTCTGATAAGTGATTGCGCAAAATTACTCCTTGCTAGAACAGGCTTCATAAACATTGTGTGACCGTAACTAGAGCTATTTCGCCATTGTGGCCAATCCCTTCACCGCAGCCAGACTCCATTTGTTGTTTATGGAAAGTCTGTTTTGTGAGAAATAACTTTTTTCATCCTTTTCTCTCTTTTCGCAGCTATGGGATGGACGCAGCCTTTGGAATTTAACCTATATTAAGAGTGAGAGAGATAGATAGATCGAGAAATATTTTCAAATATTACTTGATTTTCTAATATTAAATGCCGTGACCGTTTGCCATACACACACACACACACACACACACACACACACACACACACACACACATATATATATATATATATATATATATATATATATATATATATATATATGTGTGTGTGTGTGTGTGTGTGTGTGTGGGTATAAATCAACTGAGCGTATACTCCAAAAAATCATTCATGTTTTTAAAATCAATGAGTAATTCTACGTATATGTGATAAGATGAGAATTTGTGATATTTGACAACTTAAGGTATACTGGTGGAATATTTTCATTTCGTTAGATTTATATCAGTAGGACTGGAAGATTCTCAAGCGTAAAAGATTGTTACAAATACAATTGAGAATACGCAAATGCTTTTTTCAGAGAAACCTTTGCACATGCAAAAATGATATTCGTTTTGCCGTCTCATGTTAATGACAAGCGGCGGTTTTTTAAGAATATTGGTCAGAAAACGTTAGGAAAAATGTTTTATTTGGAAATTGCCGTTTTCCATGTATTCTTTTTGTTTCCTATCTGGTCGTAGTTAAAAAGGATCAACCTAAAAACAGAGCTTTCTACAAGCATTTAACCCTTGATGAGAACGATTCTCGTCTATAACAAACAAACAAATAAACAAAATATAAAAAAGTAAATTTTTTCTCATTCGATAAAACTTATCCCCCTCATTGGTTACTTGATAAAATCATTATTGATGTCGATTCACAAATAATAATTTTTCCCACGTCTGAATATAGGGATAATGAAGTCTATTGAGAAAGCTAATTCACGTTTTTTTTGTGGTTTGTTGATTCCAAGGTCGTCACGTTCCTATCGTTTTTTTTTTTCCTTTTTTTTAGTCTTATCTTCCTTTTCTCTTCCACTCCATCCATTTTTTTCTTTGTAAAACTTATGATAAAGCCACACTGTAAAGGTGATATAGCATTTATCTTTGGTACCACATTATTCAATTCTAATTCTCTTGGCAAGATTCTGTCGTCATTTACAATGCTTTGCTTCTTTCATGGACTTGTTAGTTAGATTCACACATTTGTAAGAAACATCTGTGACGTCAGACCCTCTGTCAAACTCGCCAATTTTATGAACTGCTTCACAATATCTAACATCGATATTTCATCTGTGCAACTCCTGTCTTTTCGAAACCAAACCTATTCATATTTACCCATGTTATCAGTTTCTTTCGCCTTCCTGATAAAGATAAGCTTAATTGGTGTATTTATTGATAACAATATTGGTACAATGCCACTTCCCTCACGGACGACGAGGCACTTACCAATTGTAATTTCTTCGGGTGTAAGTTATTCCCAAGGTGCTGTGAGTTAGATTTCAAACTATATTTGTAGCTTGTTATTCGTGAACAATAAATGTTACTGGTTTATAGCTGACAAAAATGCATATCTTATATATAAAATTCAGCCTATTAATAGGATTACCCCCCGAATTTTCACTTTTCGAATATGAACGATGCGTTGCAACATGAAATGTGATAATGCGAGGAAATCTAAGTAATAACACTTGAAGTGTTCAGAATGATCATGGAATCTTGACCATAAATGTTCTACGGTCGCGTAGCTCTTGAACACTACGGATAGAAGAAATGCTCCAGTGAATTCCCCGTTGATCAACACAAATATTTTTAGATAAATTATACCAATACAACTGTCAGTTCTCCAACCAAAGCTGAGATTCTGCGATCTCGAACAAACATTAGTACCTCCTTATTATGAGTAAGTAACCTCCTAGTTGAGGTATACCTCGTGTGTAATGTGTGAACCACCACTTTGACCTATTATAAAATTTTCATTTTTCGAAATATGGATTTCTAGATTTTTCTCGTGTTAAAATATAACTCATACTTAATCTTAGGTTAGGACAGGGGCTCTCAAAGTGGTCGATATCGACCCCCAGGGGTCAATAGGATCATCCAATGGGTCTATGAATAGTCAGGGGGTCAAAAGGGGGTCGGTGAATAACTAAAGTGTCTGAGAATTAAGTTACATATACTCTTACATCTAAAGCTCCAAACATATTTTCTTACTGGGTGTTAATTTTTTTTTAATCATACTGAATGTCAAATACTAAACTAATACTACTCTAATTGATTCTGACATTTTTTTTTTGAGCTAGTCTAAGGGGTTGATAGAAAATGTGAAACTTCATAAGAGGGTCGAGGAGTTAAAAAGTCTAAGAACCCCTGTGGGGGTTAGGAGAAAAGCTAAGAAGTACATTAAATGCTACTTATCACAATTATTTTGGGAAAAATAAGTCGTAAAAAATATAAATATACACATAAACACACTTAGAAAAGGGTCCTGAGCAAATATTTTACAATTAATTACATTATAAAATTATTATATTTCAAAATATAGATTTCTAGTTTTTTTCATGTTAATATATAACTAATAGTTAACTGATGTTAGGAGGGAAGCTAAGAAGCACATTAAATACTATTTAGTACAAATATTTTTGGAAAAATAACCAGTGAAAAATATACACAACAGTCATTTCTCTAAACAACGCTGAACCCTTCGCGTTCTCAAAATAAACATTCGTACCTCACTATTTTATTTTATTTTAACATAGGTACAATACCTTTGCGTCAGTGAAACAGTCAGTTCATCAAACGTAACAGGTACTACCTGGATCATTTGATATATAGTGTCACATTCGCACTGCAAAAAGGATAATGGCGGATATGAAGAGTAGCAAATAAAAAAAAAATAAAAAAAAAGTTGAAACGAAGGTGAGGGCAATTTGCTAACGGTTTATCTGACGCGAGGGGGAACACTTATTCGTCATGTATTCAAATCATCCAATAAACACCGAATGAACGAAAAGTGAATAAATTAATTCGAGTTTATTATTCTGGAAATGGCTCATCCTCGGTTAATTACTCTATAGATGTGTATCGTGTCCAAGCTCTCTTAAACTTTCTTTTACTTGCTCGGCAGATATTTCTTTTAAATTATTATTATTATCTTGTTTAGTAGTATTTTTAGCGTTTAACCCCATCAAATTACGAACAAAGTTAATAAAGCATGATGCTGTTTGATAAAGAGGAAATAAACCATGATGCTTTTCATAAAGAGGAAATAAATAATAAATAAAGAGATATTCCCCGTCGGGGGGTGGGGAGGGGGTTAATGCCGTCAGTGCACCTCGTGTTTGTAATTTTTTTATAATGGTTTTTTTTTCTGCACCTCCTTTTATATTCTCTTTCTTCCATCTTACTTTCCTAAACCCTCTCCTAACAGTTGATTCGTAGTGCAACTGCTTTGAGGTTTTCCTACTGTTAGACCCTTCAAACCTTTTACTGTCAATTTCCGTTTCAGCGCTGAATGACCTCATAGGTCCCAGTGCCTTGCCCCTGGCCTAGATTCTATAGTCAATTCACAATAAAGAGATATTAATTTAGGAACTAAGTAAGGCCTCTTTTTTTATATTTATATTACTTGAACTGTTTTCATTTCGTCTGTATGAATGTAAATTTTATTTTTTTAAGCAATGCATTTATTCTGACACCGAAAGTTAATGAATTACGCCTCGGCAAATTACTGGTATTGTCTAGCGAAGGCCAATAAAAAATCACTAACAATTACTTGTAAGGAAGAAGTTTTAATTCGTAAGATAATATTACCCCCTGAGAAGAACTATCCTTTAAGCGACTATATCAATAGTCGATTATGCTATCTATGGGACATTTCCCTTATTTGTTTACATAAAACACTAGCAAGATTCTCCAGTGTTCTCTAAAATTAAGAAATGCATTATTCTATTCAAACATGAATTTTAAAAGTATATATCCGTACAAAATATGTCATTGCCTTTTTTTTTTAAACAGAAGCATAAGAAAATAAAATGTCAGTGAAAACTTGCATTATAAGTTAACAATTGTTAATCTAATATCATACTTTCTCGATGTTAAAACACAAAATATTTATTTCCTAAACTTTCTATCTTTTTACAATTGACTTATTCCAAATAGGAAAAGTATAATCCCTGCATCGGGTCGCCCTCATAGTCTTCAGAATGTCATATGGCGCACTGTTAACATTTATCAGTTACGGGCGAGGTGTTAGTTACAAAAATCTTTCTGTTCCATTAGTTTATCATTGAATGCTTTGAGACACGACTCTTGAATCAGCGCGTAACTAAAAAAAAAAGAAGAGATTATTTTATCTTCTAAATTTAAGCCTTTTAAATATCTAAACCTGAAAATATCTTATACTGTATAAGCGAGACATTTCATGGAAGTGGTACTTAATCTGTGACGCCTGTCTATGGGCTCAAGAAAATGCCTAAAGTTCTCTCTTCTTATCAGAATCTCCTGCGTCATAGCCTCAAGAAATATATATATATATATATATATATATATATATATATATATATATATATATATATATATATATATATATATATATATATATATATATATATATATTATATATATAATAAAAGGCGAGCATAAAAACGCCAAAATATAGAGAGAAAGAACTACATTTCAGAGGTTGCTCTCTCTCTTCAGGTAGGCAATAATGGGGAAAAGTTACAGAAAAGGGGTGTGTATACCAAGAGATCCATCCACAGTTAAGCCATTTTTTATCACTAACACTGGTAATTCCTCTTTAATCCTCCAAAGTGTGGGTTCTGTTGTAGTTGAAACATTTTTCCAGAACCATTAACAACTATATATATATATATATATATATATATATATATATATATATATATATATATATATAATATATATATATTTATATATATATATATATATATATATATATATATATATATATTATATATATATATATATATATATATATATATATATATATATATATATATCCTATATATTATATATATATATATATATATATATATATATATATATATATATATATATATATATATATAATATATTTATTATATTTCATATATTATTAATATATATATTACATAAATATATACTATATATATATATATATATATTATATTATATACTATATATATATACTTTACTTTACTTTACTTTCTTTGTCTTCCCGTCAGTGGCCAGTGACATAAGGCTGATACAGTTCCTCTCCATCTGTCTCTATCCTGAGCCATTTCCCTCGCTTCCTCTAAGTTCTGGACTTCATCTTCAAGATCTCTGACAATTATGTCTATCCACCTCGTTTTTGGCCTACCCAGTGGTCTTCTTCCTATTTGTACTGCTCTCTGTGCTCTCCTAGGGTCGCTATTCTTCTCAACATGTCCAAACCATTTCAGCCTTCCCCTCTTCAGCCTGATACTTACTGGTATTTGCCTTAATCTCATCCTGATGTCTTCATTCCTAACAAAATCGTCCCATTTAATGCCGAGTATCCTTGTCAGCAGCTTCATCTTAAAAGCATCCAACCTTCTCTCCTCTGTTCTGATCAGTGCCCAGGTGAACAAACCATACATCAGGACTTGCAGTACTTCTACATTAAATATTCTCATCTTAGTTTTCAAGCAGATTTCATGCCTTGACCACACGTTTCTTCTCAGAACTTCAAAAGCTCTTGCTACTCCTAGTTTTCTTCTTTGTATATCCTCAATTTGCCTCCCGTCTGCTGTTACCACGTTTCCCAAGTATACAAACTTCTCAACTTGCTTGAGTTCCTGTCCTCTGATTGACATATCTTTCATGTGCACCCAACCTTCATCCCTACTCACAACCATGATCTCGCTCTTCTTTGCGCTGATGTTCAAGCCCAAATTCTGTCTGTCTCCATCCTCATTACCATACCTACCAGCACCAGCCACGTATCAGCAACCAATGCAACATCATCAGCAAAGTCCAAACCCATAAAAACTTCACCAATACTAGCCCCTCTGTTTTCATTCTCCATTACTCTTCTCATTATGTGGTCAATATATCCATTTTTATATATATATATATATATATATATATATATATATATATATATATATATATATATATATACATACATACATACAAACACACACACACACACACACGCACACACACACACACACACATTATATATATATATATTATATATATATATATATATATATATATATATAATATATATATAATATATATTATTGAAGGCTACAGAGCCCTCTCCTACATATGGTCCCGGGTCGGATAGTCCCACTCTTCCCGTATGGGTCCATTCGAGCGGCTATCTGAGCCACGGATTTGCATAGACCTGTGTAGTAATCCTTCTGGTTACGTAGATAAGCCAAACGTAAGGGGAGGGATGATACATGTTATTATGGAGGTGGCAGTAGGGTGTCTCTCAGAATACGTCATTTTCTTCACGGCAACGTTACCAAAATGCAGAGGTAAAATATGTCTTAGTAAAAGTGAGTACAAACTATTTACACGGGAAGGCAAAGTACGTAATTATTTACGCCATTCTGCAAAAGAGCGCTTAAGTGGCGTGGATGGTATGGTCTTTGCCTGTCACTTCGGTGGCCGCGAGTTCAATTCTCGGGCATTCCATTGAGGGGTGAGAGATGTGTATTTCTGGTGATAGAAGTTCACTCTCGACGAGGGTCAGAAGTCACGCAAAGCCGCTGGTCCCGTTGCTGAATACCCACTGGTTCCATACAACGTAAAAAAAGTTAAGTATATCTTAGTTTTACCAGACCACTGAGCTGATTAACAGCTCTACGAGGGCTGGCCCGAAGGATTAGATATTTTTACGTGGCTAGAAACCAATTGGTTACCTAGCAACGGGACCTACAGCTTATTGTGGTATCCGAACCAAATTATATCGAGAAATGAATTTCTATCACCAGAAATAAATTCCTCTGGTTCCGCGTTGGCCGAGCCGAGAATCGAACTTCGGACCACCGAAAAAACACCATATAAACAAACATTCCGCAAAGATTCCTGACGGAGAAAACGTCGTACTCTGAATGTGAAATGAAATTGTGGAGGTAAAAATTGTGGAGAATAACAGCATACGATTAAAGTTCGATAACTGACTGAGCAAAAGGAAGAGACCGAGTAGTTCTAAAGAAATTTTCCACAGACCAGAAATCCACTGTCAAAAATGAGGCAGGTGGCAGCTTAGCTTCGTCTGGTCTGTTAATTTCGCAGTGAGATCTCACAATTCGAGAATCCAAGTCTTGATCATGTCGGACGAAGAGAATTATGCAGAGCCATGTCGAGGTCACTCATTTTTTGGGATACAAAGAAAGCCGTGTACTGAAGGCTAGTAACTTTCGCTTTTTTTTTCACAATTATATTTAATTTTTCTTAAAAACTCCCATCTATTTATGATGTTTATTTTACAGTAGAAGAAAATACAATTATTCTCTCTCTCTCTCTCTCTCTCTCTCTCTCTCTCTCTCTCTCTCTCTCTCTCTCTCTCTCTCTCTATAAGCCACTTTACCTATATGCAACAAACCAATTCGAAATCATTTAATTTTCAATCGAAACCATTATTTTAACCTATTGTCGTTCGTAGCAACTGAAATTCGGTCTCTAACATGCTCATTTTTCTTTTTGACAGTCTCTCTCTCTCTCTCTCTCTCTCTCTCTCTCTCTCTCTCTCTCTCTCTCTCTCTCTCTCTCTCTTTTTGCAATGTAACAATCCAAAATCAAATCGACTTGCAATCAAAATCACTGACTCCACCTGATGTTGGTTCTGTAACTTCAATTGTCCAAGACTGATCTCCAGGATATATAATAATGAGAAAAAGATACCTGTTGTCTGAAACGCGAAAAATCCACTCTCATCTCAAATGAATAATTCTCATTCCAATAAAAAATTACAACGTTCTCCCGCTGAAGTTGGAAAATTAACCAAGATCAGAAGTCTCTCTTGGCTATCATAGAACTGCCTCCCTCGTGGACATTTCGTTTGCAACTGACAGCCAAAGGTCAGAAGTCAACGTTTCAGTAATGGTGGTCCATGACATCATAAAATAATTAATATGGGTTGGCCTTTCGTAATTTGCTGTCCGCCTGGATTTATATATGTTTGTTTAAATATGCATAGAGCTTCTGGACCCAGTTCTGTAACTTAATCCCAAATGGCTATAATACCGGATTAAGTTACAGAACTAGGTCCAGAATCTCTAATCCCGAGTTCTCTAATATAAGAATACATGCAAAGAGTTGTAAGGTTACTATCGAAAAGAGAAATTTTTCTATAATTGGCACCACAAAGCAAAATACCCATCTACCTACCCTTGAGTCATTGTTTATCAAGCACCTTTCACCTAGTTTAAACTCCAACACCTCGTCGTCTCCTCTCTCTCTGGCATGAGGTTTACGGTGTGTGCAGACCTGACCGTTTTTAGTCACTCAGCTCTTTCTTTCTTTATGAATAGGTAGTTTTCTTCTCATTCCCTATTTTAACGTTCTGAGTATATTTTTATTTTATTGTAATTTTTAAGTTTAATGTTGAATTTCAATTGCGGACTGATGATGTGTTGGTGACAACATGAAACGTTACTTATTAAACACGTGTACATGACTGTCGTCTGATTGGACACCTCTTCCTTTATATTTATGGTTTTCCTGACGTGATATAATGTGATATATATATATATATATATATATATATATATATAATAATATATATATATATATTATATATATATATATATATATACATATATATATGTATATGTATATGTATATATATATATATATATATATATATATATATATATGTATGTATATATAATATATCTGTATATATATATATATATATATATATATATATATATATATATATATATATATATATATAATATATATATATATATATATATAGATATATATATATATATATATATTAGTATATATATATATATATATATATATATATATATATATATATATATATATATTTATACATATAGCATTATTTTCACGAAACGTCTTCGAACAAAAAAGATATATTCTCATATGTAGGTAACTGTAACTGGAAGAAAAATGAAAAAAAAAAAAAAAAAAAATCATGAAAGTATATGGTATTTTAGCGACAAAACAAGCGAGCTTCTGTCAGCGATGCAAATTGGGTTTTATGAATGCAATGTCCACTGAATTCAGGAATTACCTTAGTTTCGCTCGTTGATTAGAGACACTTCGTGAATTCAATTCACAGCTTGATAGAATTCCACTTCGGCATTTCGCTATGCAACTCAAGTGAATATTTTAAACAGGCAAATATTAACGGCGGAGCTACTAACTTCAATTTATTATTCGTCTCTCGTTTGTGACTATGCTTCGAAAGTTGAACATGTGATTCCTGTTATATAGTTACAAATCAAATGAATAAGAATGATCTAAGATACTGAATTTTTCTAACAGATTCATTTTCAGTAAACTCCATGATAGACTAACAATGGATTCTGAGATCTCCGCGGGGGTGTTGATCAAATTTTGAAAATGTAAGTTTTGAAAATGTAAGTTCAAGATATGTCAAGGGTAGTACATTAACAATTCTCTTTAAACCATTAAACCATGTCCACCGCATTGCTACATAATTCATCCAGCTCAGATAGAAGCCAAGATTTTTTTTTTATTTTCTTATTGTCAACGATATTCCCGTCAAGTGAGTTAAAGCCACTCTTGGGAAATGAATTCTTATTCTTATTCTGTGGCATTTTATTTGTATTGTGGAGGAAAGGTAACTACCATGGAAAGCGATACATACATTTTGGTACGATCTGCGAAGTGGAGTTACATTAGGCTTGTGCAGACAATTGGATGAACCAGCATTTAGTGGCTTATGAGCGCGTGGCATCGCGTAAATTCCTCCAGTATACATGGTGAATGCAATACAGATAAAATGCCACAGAACAACAATAAGAATTCATTTCCCAAGAGTGGCTTTAACTCACTTGACGGGAATATCGTTGACAAAAAAATAATCAATACATAAAAAAAACTTGGCTTCCATCTGAGCTGTATGAATTATGAAGCAATGTGGTGGACATGGTTTAATGGTTTAAAGAGAACTATTAATGTTCTACTCTTGACATATCTCCAACTTACATTTTCAGGATTTGATCAAACCACCCTCGGAGATCTCAGAATCCATTGTTAGTCTAGCATGATATTCATCCTGACAGTCCGTCTTTTCAGGCTTTTTAAAATAAACCTATTCATGGGTTAAAGTAAAGTTCTTAAAATTTTTTTAATCTGATAAAAACCTATGAGTATACATTCTAAAAAATATTATAGTAACTTTTTAGCTGACTGTAGTTATAAAGGCAAAGTAGTAAATCGCATGTCCGAGCAATGTTTCCTTACGTAAAGGGGGTTGACAGAATAGTTCAGTAATTTTTTGGTCATTAAATCAGCGTATAATCTAATAAAGGCATCCGAGCGTCTATTCGCCTAAGCAAATTAGGTGCCGTAAAGGAATTCATACACCAGGAATAATATTTTTACTTATTTCAGGCTCCGTAGTTACCATTTTGATGCAAATTTAAATTTGAAAAAAAAGAAAACTAGGTCAATTATGCTATAGAAAGTTTTGAGTGTTCAACAGTAGATTTCAAATCTAGAGAGTTCCTGAACAAAAACGACACTGCCAGAGGAATCAAGAATCCTCAAGTAGCCAAATCTATTAAACAAATATACAGATAATAAATGTTTAAACCTGAAGAATTGCGTTCGATTCCATGAAGGAGTGGACCTCATGCGGTGCACTGTAGGCAATACTTTAGGTTCTTTGAAACCACTTTCATTCTTTTTACTGTACGTCCTATCATATTATCTATCTTCATCTTACTTTCCACCGTCTCCTAACACTTGAATCACAGTGTAACTGCTTTGAGGTTTTCCTCCTGTTACACCTTTCAAACCTTTCACTGTCAATTTCCATTTCCGCGGTGAATGACCTCATAGGTCCAAGTGCTTGGCCTTTGGCCTAAATTCTATATTCGACTCAGCTCCATGAAGGAGGTGGGATGGTTTGAGGATATATTTTCCCTCCAAGAAATCATGAACGGATACATCCTGCGTTTTATGATCAGGTGGAACTGAATGATTTTGAAAAATACGGCGTTTCTCTGACGTCAAGTTTTGCCTGCTCAGGGACCAGGAATCTCTCTTCCAATTTCTGTCTTTATTTTTTTTCTTGCACACTGAATTTCTTTCGTTTTCAATTGGAGATCATAACCTCACGCATATTTGTCACTGTGTTGATCTCCTTTGGCAGGAGAGCCACTGAATCGTTGTATTTTTATGTACAACTTAACTGTCTTTATACATCGAGAAGGCATTTTTTATAATAAATCCTCATCTTTATTATGAAGAATCTTTATCTGTTGCAGAAGCGATCACGTGATATGCAGACTTTGAGAACTTCCAACAGTACGCGCTGCTTCCATCTATAACTTCATCATGACGACAGCTACACGAAGCTGATATGGCAGAAGGTAAAGTAAACAAATTAATACTTATTACTTGACTTGATTAAGTCTTAACGTGGGTAATACCTTTCCCATTTATTTTTCAATTATGATCATATACATTTCCCGTACTCTCTCAGTTCCTCATTGGACGAGTGGGTTATGTGCTCGCCTATCAATCTGGTAGCTGGAGCTCGCTCCCCGCTGTAGCCAATGCAGAATCAGAAGAATTGGTTTCTGGTGATTAGAAATTCATTTCTCGATATAAGCTGCAGGTCCCGTTGCTAGGTAACCAATTGGTTCCTAGCCACGTAAATAAACATCTAACCCTTCGGGCCAGGTCTAGGAGAGCTGTTAATCAGCTGACTCAGTGGTCCGGATAAACTAAGATGTACTTAACTTTGCAGTATCTCGTATTCTTTGAACTTATGATTTCCGAAAGAGTAATAAATATGACTACAAAATCTTTCACCATAAATTAAAATATTCTTTCACTGATAAACTTTGCCTTCTCTCTTCTCCATTTTGTAAACTGAGCAGAATACCTCTCACATCCGATTCTGACGTTAGAAGTGATTGACGAGCAGCCGTTGATAACCGAGAGAGGAAACCATTCGCCTTCTCCTCCTAGATCTGTCAATTCACAAATTAATTGATATTCGTTGTTTTGACATCAACTTGCACGGGGTTCCACAAATCTATCCTCAAACTGATTCAGTTTCCCGAAAAAAGAGAGCGCGTCAGAACGGTGCATATATATATATATATATATATAATAATATATATATATATATATAATATATATATTATATATATATATATATATATGTATATATATATATATATATAATATATATATATATATATATATATATATATTATATATATTGCGATGCATTTGCTTGTGATTCGTTCATCATCAAATACCACAGGTGAAAAAGAAATGAGAAACGGGAGATGTATAGGTCCTGACCGGTTTCGATTTTATATCCTGGCCATTGAAGAAGGACCGGTACAATGTGTTACATATCATCACATATATACTGCAGAGATATGACTGACGAACCTAAAACCAAAGTTTAAGACTACAGATCCATCACTGACAGGTGTCAGAGGGGGGAGTTGGAACAAAGATGATTAGGTCAGTGGTAGAAATCACAATGAATACTTCAGGGACAGTATATGCCGGCAAAGAGACAGACCGTAGGAGACTACAAATCCACACCTGGCGGGTGTTTACAAATGATATTCCTTTTTAAATACATTTTATACATACTCTTATTATGGCCATCATTTCTTTCACAAAGAAAATTATAGTCAGTGGATGATTAGAATCTGCTAGATTTTTTGCACTTTCCAGTTGGTGGTATGGTTGTTCTTAAAAACATGTAAACGATTTGGTAATAAATCATTGACGAGATTATTCGCGGCTAAATACCAGGATAGAGATAAAATGATTTCAAAATGGAAATTAAAGAGGATCCATATATAGATGAGATAATGATGAGACAGGGACTTCTCCTTTGCAGAAACCCCATGGGAGTTTGGAGCTGACATTTATATATTATATTATATATATATATATATTATATATATATATATATATATATATATATATATATATATATATATCTGAAAATCCTGCTAAAAACTCGGTTACCAAGCGCCACTGTTATGTCCAAATTTACCAAAAATAAATACAGTAGTTTGAATACAATTTCCATTACTGAGAATCAGATATATCTTTTCAAATAAGGAGATTATATTATTATCGTGTCCAAAATGATGCTCTTATCTAACTTTATTGTTTTTGTATTATCGCTCACTCGGAAAGTAACCCAACAAAGTATTTTGTTGTTGTTGTCGTTGATGTAGATGCTCTTGTTGTTGCTGTTGTTGTTCTTGCTGGG
>NC_061109.1:6106183-6113683 GCF_015104395.2 Macrobrachium nipponense
TTTTTTGGTAAAAATATACCGTCGTTTACACATCGTCCAAAACTTTTATACCGTCCGTATGATCGTGCGTACTTGTTTTTTACCGGTAGATTTATAATCCTAATCGTACTTAACCCTTATCTGCTTACACACGCGCGGGAGCATATTCAACGAGGTCCTCAGTGAGAGACAGAAGGACGATAACAGCTTATCTTGTGTCCTCCCGTCATCACCGTCCTTTTAGAGGATTTTCATGGTTCCCGATGTGCCCCTGATCCGTCGTAAATACGTTGGCATACACGTACGCATACATTCACATACCTACCCACTAGCCAACCTATTTACCAGAAATGCATGCATAGTTAATGTTATGTTTCATGTAGACAGATTTAATAGAGTAAGTGACGTGCGTATTGATTTTCAATATATATTCGCCTCGTGTCTCACTCTTATCTTTATTCTAAACATTACTCGCTTTGCGTGATCTTCTGGGTATCTGAAAGGATTTTTATTAACCTGCCTTTTAATGCCACCAGGCTGTTAAAGGTTATCATTTTAATTATTAACAAGATGCTCTGTGGTAGGGGTGTAAGAATACTACCACAGTACGTCCAGAGTGTCGTAAAAGGTGACTAAAAGGACAGCTGCTACCTTGCAGTTTTACTTTTTTAGTAAAAGGCTAGGCCCAGTGGGCCTGTAACTGTGGAAACAGCTGCCTTGCAGGTAGACATTTTAATCAAAGGCGAGTCCGACCGTTAATAGCTGTGGAAACTGCTGCCTTGCAGGAGGACTTTTTAGTCAAAGGCGAGGCCGACCGCCACTAACTGTGGAAACTGCTACCTTGCAGGTACACATTTTAGTCAAAGGCGAGGCCGACCGCCATTAACTGTGGAAACTGCTACCTTGCAGGTACACATTTTATTCAAAGGTGAGGCCCACCGCCAATAACTGTGGAAACTGCTGCCTTGCACAGGCGGTGGTAAAAATTTCTTTGCCAAACAATAAACCATACCTGATGTTTTAAGGAGCATCTTAATAATTAACAAAACATACGCGAATCACCTTTAAACAAAAATCTTTCGTTCTAAATGTAATATAGGTAGAAGGGTCGTGACTATTATGCACTCATTTACTATCACCAAGTTAGGAAATATGCCGTACGTCTACCACTGAACTTGTGACCCGAATGAACCAAATGTAATTTGCGTGAATTTCGAATGTATTCTGTGCACTAAATTTAATCTAATTTTTCCTGCTGTAACTTCGACTATTCCAAATGAAAAGAATAAATTCCTCTTCTTTCTCCATACTAATTTTCATGCAAGGTACCATTTCAAACCGTCAAAGAATCTGTTTAAGTATTCATCACTCGAACTTCCCTTTAAAGGAACTGCCATATTCATAGAACAGTGAATAATGACGAATTTCATATTAGCGTAAAATGAAATAGCTCCTTTTTCCCAGCATATGTCCAAGTTTACAAGAACCACGGCAATAAATGTTTACAGTGTTTGCATCAGTGTTTTCATGGGCATCATGTATGCAAAGCCAAATTTACAGATGATGTGATAAATGGTAATGAAAATCAAGAATCACTACGCTCTGATATACCCGGCGATGCACTGAGAAAGGAAAAACTATCTTATGTTGATAAGAACAGAGAAATTAATAAAAAAAAAGAATGATGATAGTTTATTTCCAATAACAAACACATACACACACACATGCATATATATATTATATATATATATTATATATATATATATATATAATATATATATATATATATGTGTGTGTGTGTATATATATATATATATATATATATATATGATATATATATATATATATATATATATATATATATATATATATATATTATTATTGTATGCTGCTACTTTCGTAACGCACATTTCCTCTCTTCAACAATGAATTGTTATGAGAAATGTTTGCAACATTTTCAGATTCCTTATTTAGCTTAGAGTTATAGGATGTCTAAAAATGTATGTTCAGATTTCACATAACATAATGTAAAAGAATATTACATAGAATGTAAAAAGAGAGGGAGATTATCATTGTTCGTTCCAAGCTAGAAATTGTTTCCATAACTTGTCATCGCTCAAGATAAAGAGGAGCTCGAGGTCTCCGTTTTGTTTTTATAACATGTCAATCTTACTTGCTCGAGTCTGTTTCAGATGCATCATCTTTTTGTAAGAACGTTCTAGAACCTTCTGTTTAAGCATACGTCATCTTTGGGGAATGACGTCATTTAGTGTTGCTTTCTTTGTAAATCATTATTCCTTTCATACTAAAATATTTTTATCATCTTAAATCACGTAATAATAAATGTTAATTATGATTGTAATTTCAATTTCTCTTTAGGTATTGTTTTGAAAGAGAATTTTTATGAAAGTGACTGTCTCTCGGCCCCAAAACGTTTTGTGCGATGAAATCCCTGTTCAGCTTCCATACGAAAGGGAATTTCATTCCATCTTAAGACCTCAGGGCGTAATCATCTCTCTCTCTCTCTCTCTCTCTCTCTCTCTCTCTCTCTCTCTCTCTCTCGCCCGTGCCAAATTTTGATATTACATTAATGTAAAGATTTTATACTTAGTTATTGGTCACTCGTAAATTTCAGATTTGGTATTTTTTAGAGTTATTTAGTATTATTTAGTGCTTATTGTGGAATCTGAACAAACATTGTGCAAGTGTGTAATGGCGCCTTTTCTTTTTTGAAATATTGTGAATTGTGTGGTGAAATTTTGGAGCTAGCTGCAGCAGAAACAATTGGTACCAAGGTAATGTGTAAATACAAGATTTATTAGTTGCAACTAATAGTTACAGTGGTTTGGGTGGAACTATTTCAATTTTTACACATTGCAATTTTTTTTATTTTGTGTTTGTTTCATTTAGTTATTTTTGGTGCCTTTATCCGTTTTTCTTTTTGAAGTGATTTTTTGTGCATTTATCCATTTTCTTATTGAAGTGTGTGTTTTTATTTGATATCTTCTGTGTGATTAGTGCTTATTGCAATTTTGGCATTTTCCAAATTTTTCTGTGATGTGTTTTCATTTGCATTCACAATTTAATTAACTTAATTGCTTTCATTAATTAATCGTTGCACATTTAATTGAATTTAACACTTGTGAATTAATTTGCATTTACTTAGAATTCTCTTCAAGTTTTAGTGTCGTTTAGCACTTGTGAATTAATTCCCAAATTTTAGTTATTGCCTAACGCTTTTGAATTTCGATTGAATTAATTATCTTGAATTTTGTGATAAATTAATTTTGATTTAATTTTACTTAATTAGTTCAGAATTAACAAAAATTTGTGTTGTTTTCAAATAACAGTAAATTCCCCTGAGATTGTGAATTTTACTTATAAATTTTGAATTTGATAACAAATTTTTGTATTCAAAATTTTTATAATTGTTTTCTTTTTCACCAGTATTTGTGTAGGTAGAAACATAGAGTGGTAATTGAGCTGTTTTCGTTCAATTTACTTGAAGTGAGTACTAAGACTTCTGAAATCAAGGAAATACTTACATTTAATTACATATAAGATTACCTCACACCTGTTGTAATGAACTTAGTCTGATTTTCTGTAATACTGGTAAATTGTTTAAGGGACCACTGTTGCCTTTAGAGAATTCAGTCGTATTTTACCTGTGATGAAGGTTCAGGTGTCTGGCTGTTGTGAGGTAACATTTAATGATTGGTAAGCGTAGTAAACCTCCCATATATATATATATATATATATATATATATATATATATATATATATATATATATATATATATGTATGTATATATATATATATATATATATATAATATATATATATATATATATAAATATATATGCATGTATGTAGTATGTATGTATGTATGTGTATATATATATATATATATATATATATATATATATATATATATATATATATATATATATATATATATATATATATAGTATTATATATAAAGGCCATCATTTGAAATCACTTGATATCAGATAGCTAGTAGTGGAGAAGTTTCCTTGTGTGTGTCTCTCTCTCTCTCTCTCTCACACACACACACACACACACACACACACATGCACACACAAACACATTTAATTGTTATGTCTAAGTTGTGTAAATCAAATCATAAATTACGGAACTAAAATTTATGAATCAAATTTAACAATAAATCTTGCAGAATGAAATTATGGAGGATGGATACGAAACCCATTAAGCATTACCCCCAAAGCAAAGTAGTAAATCATTGCAAGGAAAGGACGATATATGGGGATTGATTCCTGTCCCCACCAAGTCTCTAAACCAACCCGCATCTCACTGAAGTCTGTTACTATAACTTTAAAAGCCATGTCTGTGTCATTAGTTCCATTCTTAACATCCGCTTCCCACATCGACAATATGAAATAAAAGAAATGGTGATAACATCACAATGCTTCAAAACACGTAAAAAAATATTGATCAACAAAAGCATCCAAGATAAATCACTAAACGGTAATGGTAAAGCTTGCAAAAGTTGGTCAGTTTTACAGTTCAACACTTACATGGTTCCAGCATAAGGAATTCCAAATCCCAAGTCTGTCCCAAAGGAACGAATTGCTCTTAGCCAAGACCCTCGCACTTTAGCGATTTCGTCACCAACGCATAAGATTATGTACATTTCCGTTTAACCCGGCCGGGAATACGATTAGAACCCGAACAAATAATTCCATGCTACTGTGATGGAGACATCCATCCTAGGACACGTGACATGTTCAGGTCACCGATTGATCAATTGCTGAATCTACTTCCGATCCCATGTTAGCAGAAACCGAGTGGTCTCTGTTTGCTATGAATTAAATGGATACTCAAGCCACCTGCATGATCGTCGAACACGGGAAGTGTTCGTATGTTACAAATACTTCTATATATATATATATATATATATATATATATATATATATATATATATATATATATATACATATACTATATATATATATGTATGTATGTATATAGTACATAGTATAATCAAGCCCACTGAAAATATATATTATACATCGTATAATCAAGGCCACTGAAGATGCATCTATCTTTCGGTGGTCTCGGTATAATGCTGCATGATCCACAGCCCCTGAAAATTTAACCACGGCCCGGTGGTGGCCTGTCCTATACTTTTGCCAGACACTAACTTTTACCTTAAATAAAATAAAAACTACTGAGGCTAGAGGGCTGCAATTTGGTAAGCTTGATGATTAGAGGGTGGATGATCTAAACACCAATTTGCAGGCCTCTAGCCTCTGCAGTTTTTAAAAACTGAGGGAGGACAGAAAGGAGTGGTGACGGATGGACAAAGTCGGCACAATGATTTTCTTTTCAGAATACTAAAAAAAAAAAAAAAAAAAAAAAAAAAAAAAAAAACAAAAAAAAAAAAAAAAAAAAAAAAAAAAAAAAAAAATAACTAGAAATCCTCAGCTAATAAACTTGATTTACGTTTTCTACATCATCTCCAGAATTAAAACTTTTCTTCGTTTGTTCAAGAAATTTCATCCTAATATATCCCACGCACAAAATTGAATCTTGACAACCTTGTAGTTTCTAATCCATCAATCATGAAGGAAAATGGTAATCTTTAACCCGAAAAAGTATCTAAAATATCCATTGCAATTTATGACAATGCCTTTGGGCCATCCCTCTGCTGATTCCCATTTTCTCTCATTTCTTCCGTTTACAGATGAGTCTTCCCATCCAGGTAGTCTTACCTAATCTCCAGGTGATCGAACTACCTCATCATCATCATCTATAATCCTGTTTCTCACTTATCTCTTACTTTTTAATCGCATGTAGTATATCTAAACCTTTTTACTCCTCTTTTACGGTTTTACATTCATTTGTCATGTTTACCATTTACACCGTGGCTTAACGAACAACAGTTGTTATATTCAACAAACTTGTTGCATTCACATCACTGAAAAGAATTACTGAACTTAGATTTTTTCAAGCCGTTGTAACCAAAAGGAGACAATAAACTATTCATTTGCTATTTATGTCTTGCATGTACAGGGGCGTCATTTAGGGGTTGCTTGAGGAGGGGGGGGGCCACTTACCCCCCTCCCCCATGACACTGATCCCCCGTCCCGAAGACTTGGTTTGAAATAATAATAATAATAATAATAATACTGTTAAAAAGGATGGCATATTAAGCGAGTTGATTTTATATATTGTTTTTTCTATTTTCCTTACAATTCGCTTCTCAGGCTCAGCGATGTTTCTGAGTAACTGGCCAATATTCATATTGGGAATTTTCAAAAATTGTAAATGCTGAAGGAAACTTTTATTAGAACAGGATATCAGGTCCAGGTCAAGCAGGGGTCGTCGTCAGTGCCGGTATTATTCCTTAAGCGTAGTTCAGTTCGGGCCAGGGTCGTCTTTGGATTAAGGGCTGGTGTTGGTGCTGGTATAGCCGGTATTACGTGACGTTTCGACCTTCTCGTAGGTCATCTTCGGACGAGTCGATTGAAGAGACTGTAGCAGGAAAGTTTGCGGTACTGTATTTATAGCGGCACGGACCTAGAGTTGCATTCTCATTGGTCGGGCCGGTCTTGGGCAAAGCCGTGGATCTCGCCTCGAAGGTCTCGGGGATTCTCTTGTGCGAGCGCCACAGTGGTGTGCCTGGGGATGAACGTCAGGAATTCCGTCTGTAGCAGGAATCGTATCATCCTGTGGGGGCTCCTGATTATCTGGCATCGTCGGGGGGTCGCTCACTGCTCTCCGGGCGGCGGTGGGAAGGAGAAACGTTTCTTGAGTTATATTTAAGTTTGGTTTCTCCTTACCTATATGAAGGGCTTCCTAGGAGGGCGCAGATGTCGGGATCTGTTGTCTGATCTATTATTATGATATTAGGGATAATATCATTCTTTTTATCCGTTTGTTATGAGCAGTCCTGGCGTGGTTGAATATGGCTCCTTCTTGGGCGTGGCAGGAGATTCGCTTGGTTGGGCGTGGCAGAAACGCATGGAGGTCATAACGACGTATTTGCCGAGGCATCCTCGGACGGGGCATGTGTAACGGTAGACCACACTCGTCTTCTTCAAGGGATCCTGCAGGGGCGCCGAAGGGTTGTTTCTCATCACCAGGCTGCTCGTCTTCTTCGTTTTATAATATATAATTATTTTAATATTTATGTCTGGGTCGGCGGGGCTGACGTTTTCCTCGATGATCTTTTTGAGGGCTTGTTCGTCCTCCTTGTACCTCCGGTGGAAGTGCCCCATGTAGAAAAGCTTGATGGGCTCTGCAACGTCGGGGCGGGGTTCCTGGTGGTACCAGGCATCCATACTTTTCCTTATTGACTCATCAACAGCACGATTGGTGTGTCCGCTGTCGACGAGGACCTGGGCGGCGCGCTCCAACTCACTGTGTGTGTCATTCCAGGAGGAGCAGCGTGAGAGGGCCCTCCAAGAACTCGGCCGACGACTTCAGGCTGTGCCTATCTGGGACGTACGGGGTTAAAATGGTGTTAAGTTTCTTGGCC
>NC_061109.1:6118683-6146183 GCF_015104395.2 Macrobrachium nipponense
CACCTGCCAATTGGTGTATTGTCTGTGATATGATGAGCAATTGCTGGTTTACTTCCCTGTCGTCTTTCTCTTGTGGCCTCTTTCAGTGACGTAGGAAGATCACAACGGTCAAAGACTAAACGGAGCTCATCATATTCTCTACATTTGTTGTCTATTGTTGTTATGAAGTGGTCAGCCCATTGAGCACAGGTCTTGACTGAAGGTGGTTTCCCCATTGTCTGAACAATTGCCATTCCATCAATTACAGTTGCCTTTCTTGGTGTCAAGGCAATTGTGTTGTTGGTGATATTCTCTTCTTGCCGATCAACACTAATTTTTCTTGGCAGGTCCTCAAGTACAGTCATCACCTTGCTTTTGTCAGTGCATGGTAGGAGTTCACCACTCACTGTGAACAAGGCTCGAGGTAGAGACGTCAACTCATGCTGACCAACACATTCCTTCAATAGCACGAGCATCGTCCTCAGTGATGGCAGCACTTAGCTGCATCTTCCAAGTTTGATTCTTGCTTTCATCAACAGCCCTTTGCAATTGTTTTCCTGCACTGAACGTACACACCTCATGAAGCAGCTCCTTCCTGTCTCCTTGGCAGAAGAAACACAGCTTTGCATTGTAAGGAGATGTTGCTGAGTGTGTAAAGTGAAGAGTTGCACACACATCAGACTTTGGTGCACTTGCAGCTGCAGAAGAAGGCCATCCTCGCCTCTTCTGACTCTCTCATTCTTGGCAGGCCTTCTGGTATCATGCCTTAGCTCTTTCAAGGTGACCACTGTGACAGGTAGAGCTATAGCATTTTTGGTGCCATTTTGCTTTCAAGTCTTTCAGACCAGATGCAGTGTACCCATGTAATCGTCCACTGATCTGCACAAAGTCAGCATCTCCATGCTTTCCTCTTCCATGCATAAACCAAAGGAACTTTGAATAGGCTTCCTCTGATGGTTCAGACACCAGGTCACAATTGTCAGGCTCATGACACTGAATACACAGCTTGAAATCAGTTTCCGGCCGTGGTTTCTTTTTGATACTAGGCTCCATCTTGTGTGATCGCTCTTACACTGCAATGGCTCATGGACTTCAATCTGCCACACACAAATTTAGGACTTCCCCTGGGGTGAATATATATCATGCAAAAGTTTTCTGATGTGGATCATCATTGCATCTTCCTGGAGAGAAGAAAATTAGATCTCGGTATTACGTGCTGGATGGGGCATGGCTGCAGAGTTAAATAAGATGTTAGTTGGTGACCATAAACAGGGATACACAGGCATTCTGTAATGAAGACACTGTTAATTCAGATTGAATATATGTCAGAAACACTTCAGGAAACAAAAACAAAAAGTAATAGTCTGGCACCGTACACTCTGAAACAAAACGTGATTAATACCATGCATTAGGTTAAAATGATCTTTCTGCTTTCGCACTGTGCTAAAGGTACATAAAGGTCCAGAGAAAAAATGGCAACATCATTTTTCCACTTCCTGATATAGCTAAGAATGCATTCATCATAGTTGCAAAAAATTAACATGCAAAACCAACGATAATCCCAATCTGTGACATTGGCCCCCACACTATTCTGTTAGTGTTTTAATGGGCTTTTTATGCTTGAGACGTATGCTGTTATAACAGAAGTATATAATATATATATATATATATATCTATATATATATATATATATATATATATATATATATATATTTATATATATTATATATATATATGTATAGATATATATACATATATATACTATATATATATATATATATATATATATATATATATATAATATATATATATATATATATATATATATATATATATATATAATATATATATATATATCTATATATATTATATAATATATAATATATTATATATATATATAATATATATATATAATATATATATATTATATATATATATTATATATATATATATATATATATATATATAATATATATGTGTGTGTGTGTGTGTGTGTGTGTGTGTGTGTGTGTGTGTGTGTGTGTGTGTGTGAATTTTGCTGCTGAATTGCTTACTATGAAGCCGTTATGGCAAAATATATCAGACAGATATACCGGGCAGGTAAGGGAGAGAGGTATCCTATAGATGCAAGAGTGAAAGGAGGATTGTTGACCAGTAAATGTTGCACCCAAGGTCCAAAGAAAAGGTAATTCCATAGGTCTTGGTCGAACCTTTTTCAGGGAAATAGTCAATGCGTCTAAAGATCGTATGTGTTCATCAGGCTCAACGAGCAAGGTTAGAGAAATGACTGGGGACTTTATACGTTTATGATGGCAGAATGACTGTGAAAGTTCTGTCAGAAAATCAAATGCATACCTTAGGTGAGAAGAACAACAGAAGTGGCCGCTTACGTTATGGACATGTCGGCATGTTATAGGCAGTGCTAAAAGCTTTCTGTACATCCCACAAGTCCAGCTGCTTAGTTTTCCATTGTTTACAGAAATTCTTGTCTTTGGATCTCTTCCCATCGAGGAGTCTACTTCCTGATCTTTCCTTATTAATTTTCCAAGAATTCTTTAAGAGCGAGTTCTGCTGTCTTGCTAAGTAATGTACTGATTTAGTATATTTTCTATAATGTAAGTAATCACATTATGGTCTCCATGTGATGAGATCCTACGAAGGATCTTAATTCCCATTTCATCATACAACCATAACTGATGGACAAGTGCCTGGAGATCAAATATCTTCTTGACAACATCTAGACGCAGGTGGACCTTAGAAACGTGCAGACTACTGGCCCCCTTCATCCCCTTCTGCTTGCTGAGGCCCTCCCTCACCGAGCATGGAGACCATAATGTGATCACTTATCGAGACCTAAGGGAAGCAGGTAAGTGTCTTAGGAAGCGGGAGGACGTCACTGTGCGTAGGGTGGACAAAATTACTGCTTTTGTACTCATCTAGACCGAGGAATACCACTGGCAGATTGATGAAATACTAGTGGGCACCACTAAATTCCTAAGAATTACCAAGAAACCTGTCAACAAAATCAAGAGAGAGGAGAACAGTATCACTGAAACGGTTAATGACGCCTCCAATGCCCTTCGCCTACTATCTATCATCGGCAATCACGACTACTTGGGGTACATCTATGGGAACTTGTAGACCCACAAGTAAGGGAACCCCTCAACCCATCATAAGGCAGATCCCATTATAAGCTCAGTGCCATCTTGACTTCGCATGTCCCAGATTGCTACTGTTTGAAGTCATCGACAGAATTCTTGGAATCTCTACGAGCAGCTCCCGCGTAGGATGCATCACTTCGATGAATGTGGAGTCCCTGTTCATCAATCCCCCCGTTGATGAAACCATACAGATGATCTTTGTCTCGGTGCACAGGGACTCGAGCACTCCATCCTTGAGCATCATGGAGCACTCCCTTTGATCCCTATTAGAAAATTGCACCAAGAAGACCTCCTTTTCCAACCACCGAGGCCACATGTGCACCCAGATTAATGGGGTGGTAATGTGTTTCTACAGTTTCTACAGGGGCACTATGGAGCAGGGGGTCTTCCGGAATTTTAACAAGCCAAGGATATACGTGCTCTACATTGATGACCCCTTTTGTGAGCACTGACTCCACTGAAGAAATCAAGCAACAGCTGCCTAAACTTCACCATTGGACACTCCCAAGACTGCTGCCTCCCCTTCCTTAATGCCCTTGTTGAGCAGAAAGAGACCCAGTTTAGTATGAAGGTGTATACAAAGCCTAAAAACCTGGGTATGTGTATGAATGGAAAGAGAAAGTATTCTGAGAGGTATAGGTGCCTATAAATTGCTCATGAACCACACGACTTACTTCAGGACAGACCCATTGATCAAAGGATGCCCGGGCACATCCTGACTCGGAATGTTATTGGACATGGACAGGGAAATAAATCTTTGAGATTAGGAACAATTAATCTAAGTACTTTGAGAGGTAAGGAGGAGAAGGTAATCATGATGATGGAGGAAAGAAAAATAGACATTTTGGGGCTGTGTGAAACCCGTTTACCAGGAGAAAGAACAAAATTATTGCATAACAATTACCAATTATTTTACAAAGGTGGAAGAACCGCACGACACGGAGTAGGTTTTATTGTGAGTGAAGAGCTAGCTGGAAAAATTAGTCATCTAGAATTCAAATGATAGGATTATTAGCATTTCCTTAAAGTTAGGAACATTTCAAGCCAGCATAATTCAGGTGTATGCACCACAGCAGGGCCGCCCTCAAGAAGAAAAGGAAGAATTCTACAGACATCTACAAGAAGTAAAAGATTCTGTCCCATATGTAGAGAATACATTAATAATTGGAGATATGAATGGACATATTGGGCAAGACAGGACAGGCATAGAGAGCATATTAGGAGCATTTAGCATTGGAGACAGAAATAGGGAAGGAGAAAACATAATTGATTTTTGCATACTAAACCAGATGTCCATTATGAACTCTTTCTATAATCATAGAGACAGCCACAAGTGGACGCGGTACATATGGAACTCGGCTTTAGGAGCATATACTGAAAAATCAATGATTGATATGGCAATAACAAATAACAAAAATATGGTCAGAGATGTAAAAAGCATCCCCTCTGTGTCATTCGATTCAGATCACAGGCTTCTCTTAATTAAATTAAAGATGACAAAACCCAAACCAACTAAAAGCCAAGTGAGAGAAAGATTTATTTTAGAGAATATGAGAGAAGAGGAGTGCTTAGTTAGATATCAAAACGAAATAAGTAGAGCTAAACAAATGCAACAGGAGAACAATGACCCAAATGAAAAATGGAGACACTTTAGAATGGCTGTAGTGGGTGCTGCTAATAATACAGTGCAAAAGAAAAGAGTTCGAGGTAGGAGGAAAAAACAAACTGCTTGGTGGACCCCCACACTAAAGGCCGCTGTTGCAAACAAAATGAAACTCTTCAGAAAATGGATGAAAACTTTGAATTTGGAAGATCACAATAACTATAAAGAAGTGTCGAGAGAAACAGAAAGAATAAAAGCTCAAACAAAAAGAGAAACATGGGAAAGAATAGGAGAAGATCTGGGAAATGATCTCCAAGGTACCAGAAAACTCATATATAGCACTGCCAAAAACTATAGCAAGGGAAGCCAACCACCCACTTATGTAATCAAAGACCCTATGGATGGGACAATTTTAACCGAACCCCGATAAATTGAATTAGGATGGAAACATCACTTTGAAACACTACTAAACAACAGAAACAATGACCTTGAAGAGCATGTAGAATTTGATGTGGTTGGGGATGCAGAACCTGACATAACAACACGAGTTAAAAAATGCTCTCAAGAGGATGAGAAATGGTAAGGCCCCTGGAGTGGATACAATACCTGCAGAGCTCCTTAAAAACATGGGGGAGGATGGAGTCATCTGGCTACTAGAGCTAATCGACATACTCTGGAATGGGCAAATGCCACCTGAAGACTGGAGAAGAGATCTAATATGCCCAATCTATAAGAAAGGTGACAAGACAAATTGCAGCAATTATAGAGGAATATCCCTAATGTCACATGCTTTTAAAGTATATGAAAGAATACTTGAAACTAGATTGAGAGGATATGTTGAACCAAAGCTGGGTGAATGGCAAAACGGTTTTCGACCAGGAAGAGGGACAACTGATATGATTTTCTCCCTCAAGATGATATTTGAGAAGAGCTGGGAATGGGACAGGGATAGATATATTGCTTTTATAGATCTAGAAAAGGCTTTTGATAGAGTACCAAGAATGAAAATATGGGATGCCCTAAAAGACCCTTACTATGGAATCCCTGAGAAACTTATAAGAGCAATTTATAACACCTATCAAAACATCAGATCCAGAGAAAAAACAAATCAAGAGAATGAAGACTGGTTTGAAATAAAATCAGGAGTAAGACAGGGCAGCGTCCTTTCGCCACTTCTTTTTATATTGTTCTTAGATAAATGTATGAGGGAACTAGGTGAGGATGAAGCTGCAGATATGACCATCAACCTTATGTATGCAGATGACCATGCAATGATAGCCCTCAGCGCAGAATCTCTCCAAGAAAACGTCAACAACTGGAACGCGATCTTAACAGCTAATGGAATGCGGATCAACAAGAATAAGACAGAGATCATGCACCTATCACGAACACCAAGTAACGTAGATGTAGAATTAGAAGGTCAGACATTGAAACAGTGTAGAAATTTCAAATACTTAGGAGTAGATTTTAGTGACCAAAACGATTCAAAACTGGAAATAACTACCCGAATACAGAAATTCAGTAACAATCTGTATCTGCTCTACCCACTAATGAAAGACAGAAATATACCTCGCAAAGTGAAAACCATAATATACCTCTCTATTTTAAGACCAATATTGACTTATAGCCATGAATCATGGACATTAACATCAAGAACTTGAAGCCAACTTCAAGCAGCTGAAATGAAAGCCCTAAGACTAGTAATAACAAGACTAGATAGGCTACGAAATGAAGACATTAGAAGAGAACTGGGAGTGGAGGGGATACTAGATTTTGTGGAGAGAGGACAGCTTAGATGGTTTGGACACACCAAAAGAATTGAGGAGGAGCGATATCCTATAAGGTTTTTGGAATGGACACCGGAAGGAAGGAGACCGGTAGGAAGACCAAAAATGAGATGGCTACAAAACAGAGGGAGAGGAGTAGAGAGGAGAGGCTCTAGTTTACGGGAAGTTGATGAGATGAGGCTCTATGATGATCGCCAAGAATGGAGACTGTTCCTGAAGCAGGACAACTGACAGGCCTGGAGGCCTACCTGGCGTCTGGTGAGAAAGGTGGTGAGATTAGGTGCCTACATCGGGAGGGCCCTTTCCCACTGCTCATCCTGAAAATGATACACACAGTAATCTAAAACACATTGTCCAGGTCCTCATCGGCAATAGGCACTGCAATTGAGCTGTTGAGGAATCTGTCAAGAAGAATGTTGAAGAATGTTACCAACAGAAACCCAACCCTGATGTCCCAGAGCCCATCAAGATCTTATACAAAGGGCACTTCCACCTCCAGTACAACGAAGATGAATAAGAAGCCCTTAGGAATATCATCGAGGGAAATGTCAGCCTTACCGACCCCAAGATCAACCTTGTTAACTTTTAAAAAATAAAAAAACCAGCAGCCTGGTGATGAGGAATAATCCAGCAGCGCGCCTACAGGATCCCTTGAAAAAGACAAGCGTGGTCTATCACTACACTCGCCCCGTCCGGGAAAGCCTCGGCAAATACATTGGGATGACCACCATGTGGTTCTCCAAAAGGATCTCCTGTCATTCCCGCAAAGGAGCCATTCATAATCACGTCAGAACTGCCAAACAATTAAAAGGAATGATATTATCCCTAATATCGAAATTATTGGCCAGACATGCGACTACTGCTGCCTACGCCTCCTGGAAGCGCTACATATTGGGAAGGAGAAGCTGAACTTGTACAGCAAACAGGAAACTTTTTTCCTCCCTATGCCTGCCCAGAGAATGGCTGGCTGCAAAGTCCCACGAACGTGCCAGCCAATAAGGATGCCAAGAATTGCAGTGCCTAATCCCAGGAACACCTGAGAAGAACCGTGGGATCTCAGACTTTACCCGAGACCAGCTCAGCCAATGAGAAATCAGCACCTGAGCTGAGCCGCTATAAGTACCGCCACCAAGACACTGCTTCTCCAGTTCATCTGCTATTCATCACAATGATGACCTGCAAGGAGGTCGAATCATGTCAACAGGAAAAGAAGCATAATGCCAGCAGAACTAGAAAATACCAGCCTGAATACCTGGCGACAAACCGTGCCCAGCAACGACCAGTTTACCAGCTTGCCAGGACAAAACCCCGCTCAAACAAGAACAATCATCAGGCCTTCCTGTACACTAGTATACAGTATACCAGTATATCAGTTGACGAACCCTGCACGATATACCAGCCACCAGAATCCCTGATTTTTAGATATAAAAATGAAACATTCCTGCATCCTTTCTGTTAAACACCAGTATGAATATTAGCCAGTTATTAAATGATATGGCTGAGCCAGTAAAGCCATTAATAAGCAAATTAGAAATGTTATCATATAAAATTAATTAGCTATACCTGGCCATTCGTTTTAACAAATATAATTGAAAGGGTCTTCTACCAAGATGTTATTATTATTATTATTATTTTTATTATTATTATATTTTTATTTTTATTTTTTTTTTTTGCTCTATCACAGTCCTCCAATTCGACTGGGTGGTATTTATAGGGTGGGGTTCCGGGTTGCATCCTGCCTCCTTAGGAGTCCATCACTTTTCTTACTATGTGGGCCGTTTCTAGGATCACACTCTTCTGCATGAGTCCTGGAGCTACTTCGGCCTCTAGTTTTTCTAGATTCCTTTTCAGGGATCTTGGGATCGTTCCTAGTGCTCCTATGATTATGGGTACGATTTCCACTGGCGTATCCCATACCCTTCTTATTTCTATTTTCAGATCTTGATACTTATCCATTTTTTCCCTCTCTTTCTCTTCAACTCTGGTGTCCCATGGTATTGCCACATCAATGAGTGATACTTTCTTCTTGACTTTGTCAATCAACGTCACGTCTGGTCTGTTTGCACGTATCACCCTATCCTCCTGATACCATAGTCCCAGAGGATCTTTGCTGATCGTTTCTATCACTCCCTCAGGTTGGTGCTCGTACACTTATTACTGCAAGGTAGCTGATGTTTCTTGCACAGGCTCCAGTGGAGGGCTTTTGCCACTGAATCATGCCTCTTTTTGTACTGGTTCTGTGCAAGTGCCGGGCATTCGCTTGCTATGTGGTTTATGGTTTCATTTTTCGTATTGCACTTCCTACATATGGGAGAGATGTTAGTTCCATCTATCGTTCTTTGAACATATCTGGTTCTTAGGGCCTGATCTTGTGCCGCTGTTATCATTCCTTCAGTTTCCTTCTTTAGCTCTCCCCTCTGTAGCCATTCGCCATGTGTCATCGTGGCTAGTTCTTTAGTCTGTCTCATGTATTGTCCGTGCATTGGTTTGTTGTGCAGTCCCTCTGTTCTGTCCTGTCCATTCTCCCCGTGGTGGTCTGGTAATTTATTTCTGGTCTTCGTCTACTTTTATTAGTCCTTCTTCCCATGCACTCTTTAGCCACTCGTCTTCACTGGTTTTCAGATATTGCCCCAGTGCTCTGTTCTCGGTGTTGACGCAGTCCTCTATACTTAGTAGTCCTCTCCCTCCTTCTTTTCGTGTTATGTATAGTCTGTCCGTATTTGCTCTTGGGTGTAGTGCTTTGTGTATTGTCATATGTTTCCTGGTTTTCTGATCTATGGTGCGGAGTTCTGCCTTCGTCCATTCCACTATTCCTGCGCTGTATCTGATATTATTATTATTTTTATTATTATATTATTATTATTATTATTATTATTATTATTATTATTATTATTATTATTATTATTATTATTATTATTATTATTATTATTATTAAGAAAAGACCAGGACTACTGAAAGACTTAACAGATAAATCAATCTTCCATAAAATAGGATAAACATTTGTAAAAAATGGAAAACCAAAAAACAGATAATTTAAGATGCGTCAACAAGTATATGGATATACAGATAACAATTTGAATATAAGAAATGATTATAGCTGCCTTTTGCAAATATATGATCATCAGCTTCAATAACCACAGAAGGCTATTCCACAGCATTATCTAAATACGCATCCCTGTCCATACGAGTAACGTGAGAGAGGGGGTGAGAGGCCTGACTTGGATCTGTGGATCTCTCGCAGACCGGAGGGGAAAAAACAAAACCACTAGACGTGAGCACGGCAATGGCATTAACGATCATTAGTAACTACATTTTTCTCTGTCAACTGGTCAAATCTTTTGACATTCCCGTCCTAAATCATTGGTCTGTAATAGAACAGAAATGATAAAATTAAGCTATTTGGGTTCTAGTTCATTTTTTCTAAATTTTCCACTGTTGTTCTTTTTAAACCTGCATCCACATGTCACCCCTTTCTTGGCATAACTTCGTCCAAGGCCTGAGTGTTGACCGAAGTCAGAAAGAAAGGCCAGATGTGACCTGTTTCAAGGAAAGGTGAAGGATGAAATTCATGATTAAATGTGAGCAGTAATCTTGATATGTAAAACTTATCAACACGTACAAAAAATCCAGGAAGCCTTAAGAGTAAATTCCATAAAATCCAGATGAATTTAGCTAGCATAGCTTCAAGCTTTTGTGCTCTGTTGATCCCGTAGATCAACAATATATTGAGAATAGCTAAGTTATTGATGAATAGGAGTTAGGGGCTAAGGTTTTGCAAGGAAGGTTGACATATAGGCCCTTTCCGGATGTTTGGAATACATTTTATTTCTGACATTCGACCACTGGTTTTCAGAATTCTTATCCATGTGGAATACACATTCTGATTTACCTTGTAACTAAGAAAGGCCTCCGTGCTCCCACAAACATAAATTTCCACATATTTGGATTTTTCACGTCTTTATCAAACCTTTTTCTAACATTTTAGAGGACACTCCAATAGAAAAAGCTCCATTTCAGCACGAATCCCTCCAGTGTATAGTAAAATTCATCCAACCATAGCATCATTCATCACATCTCAAGAGGACTTTGAATCCCAAATTTTTTCTTCAACTCTAAATTTATCCTTTCCTTCCCACGCTCTCCTACTCACTGGGACTTTCTTCTATAATACTTTATCTCTCACTAAAACTTTTTCCTTTCTGTCCCAGTTGCTAAATTGGAGCCGAATGGTATATTCCAGAGAAACATCCTTCCTCCATCACCTGTTACGGGCTGCTAACAAGCAAGAGCCCGTGCCAGTACAAACCTGGCTTAATCTATCATCATCATCATCCCTCATTCATCCTACGTCAGTGCATAGCCAATCCAGTTTCCCTTCAATATCTCCAGTTTCTTCCCTCTCCTAAAAGGTCAATTTACAGATGTAGGTAATCCCTGTTCAGATCAGTGACCCGTACAAAAATTTATTCCGTCGGAGAACAATATTTCAAATCGCTCTTTGACAGCATCACCACGAATTGGAAACAGTCATTCTTATCATTAATATTCGATGTACTTCATGCTCTCAGTTCCAGCTATCCTTCGACATCACTTCTACTTCTCTTCTTGTATCCTTTGTACTTATATATATATATATATATATATATATGACCCCGACCTGGGTCGCGTGGGATTCTTAAGTTACTGTGGGTCATGCAGAAATCAAACGCTCAGTGATTAATTTAACACCGGTCTTATATTCTAATGAATTTACACAAGGGCCCGAGTGAAATGAACTTATATCTATAGTACCGGCGGGATTGAGATCGAGCGGAAAACCGGCAGAGGGCGACGAGGGGGAAAGTGCGTCTTTCTCTCTGACCGACGGCTAACTCCCTGACCCTCAAGGAGACGGCTTGGTTTCCTCTCTCCTCAATACCCCCCAGAAACCCCCGATATATTGCTTCTAGGCCATGATTGGGTCTGGCTGCCCAACGGACTTTTTGGGGATGTTGGGGAGGTGACGCTTTCTTCATCTGAGAGAGAATGACCGTTAACGACCTCATGGCGTCTTGTAAGATGTTCCGATATTCTAGGAAGTTTTTTATAAGCCCTCTAGAATGGTTTATCACTCCCTCCCCAAACTCCTTTGCGTCCTCGCAGCCCTTTATAGTTGGAGTAGAGCTAAGCATTTGCTTTCGTGAATAGCCCGTAGTGCCAGAGTAATATACGCCCTGTAATCTCCTGCCTCTGCCTGTACACTGCGCCCTTGGAGTTGAGGAGGCTCTCTAGTGGCGGAGAAGAGTAAGCCCACTTTATCATTATTAGCCTTATTAATTTATTTTCTTCATGTGATGGAGTAGCAACCCCTTATTTCAGTAGACATCTTTTACACGAAAATAAGTGTGTTTCAGCGTCGGCATTTAACTGCATAAAGACCTCCTTGGATGACTTTAAGTGTTGCTTTATGGACTCAACCTATTGAGTTATTTATGTTTTATACTGTTATACGAGTATGCATTTAGTACAATGTACTTTGTTAAAGCAATTTGTGAAGATTTAGGTTAAGATATAGGTTAAGGTTTTCCCCCCTTTGAATCTCCATCTATCGTATGCTCGGGAAAGAATGTTTTTCTTACTTCCACTGTTTACTTTCTCTTATTCCTTGGCATGCTAGTTAGGTAGGCGATTGAAGAGGTGACTGATTTGGTGTTGTGTGTGCTTGTTGTGCTTTTTCTCATCATATTCAGTTTTCAGAGGGGTTCTTTTCTTGTGTTAATTTTTAGGTAATAAATTATTGTTAATCTTTAGTCTGTGGTTTGGTGTATCCTCTCTGAGATTGTACTCTTTAAGTGTTGGTTTGTCAGGGATCGTACTCTTTTAGTGTCCAACCTTGGGGAATTTTTCTTGGAGAGGTGTAATCAGGAGAATTAGGTAGTTGGGGGAAAATTAACCTATTTGTTCTTTGTTACTTTTGCCATGGTTTAGGAAGATGCCTTTAGTAGGGGATAAATTTGAGGAAGCGGCAGCGCTATTTTTAGCTAGATCCAACTGGGAGGAGGAAATCTTTGATCTTAAAAGAGATGAGTTGTGGTGTTTAGCAGAGTACTTGAATTTAGGATTACCAACAGACATTAGTAAGGGTCAGTTGTTGCGTGAGGTCCTTAAAGCTATTAAGGGTAGTAAAAGTAATGCAAAGGAAGCAGTAACGTCTGGTGATCCGGATTTTGTAAACAATGGTAATGACGAGGAGATAGGGGATTCAGGTAGCCAGGAGGTGAGCAAATTAAGAATGAGTATCCTTTTTGCAACTGAGGGCAGAAGAGCGCGAAAAAGAGCGAAAATTTGAGTTGCGAATGCCTGAGTTTAACAATAATAATAATAATAGTAATGATAATAATAACTATCATAATCGTTTTGACCCAATGAGTGCTATAAAGTTAATGCCAGCATTCAATGAGGAAGATGTTCCTGATTTCTTTATTTCATTTGAACGAATAGCAGGGAAATTGTCCTGGCCCAAGGATATGTGGACCACTATGGTTCAGTGCAAATTAATAGGGAAAGCTCAGAGGGTATATAACACTTTAAGCGAGGATCTGTCGGCGGATTATGCTTCTGTCAAAGCCATTATCCTTAAGGCATACGATTTGGTTCCGGAGGCTTATTGACAGAAGTTCCGTAACCTTAAGAAAGAACCCGGTATGACCTTTGTTGAGTTTGCGAGGAGAAAGGAATAATTCCTTGATGATTGGCTTAAGTCTAAGGAGACTGACTCTTTCGAAAAATTAAAAGAATTAATGTTAGTCGAAGAGTTCAAAAGAATGGTTACTAGAAAACTAAAAAATTCATTTAGATTAACTTAAATTGGATTCTCTTCAAGAGATCGCTATCTCTTCTGATGAGTATTCCCTTGCTCATTGTCAGGACTGTGTGAAAGAGGTTAGTGGTAAGAGGTTCCCTCCTCGAGGTAACGGTTGGAGGGAGAATAACTGGAATCAGTCAGGTCATGGTACCTTTATTGACAGTTCGGTGGGTGACCGAAGAATGAGCGAGAATGAAAATGACAATAAGAGTAATGGTAGCGAAGTACATAGTTTCGTAAATAGCAGTAGGAACGGTAGTAGTAGTAATGATAGTAGGCCCTCGAGGTCCGATGTAGTTTGTTTTTGGTGCCACCACCTTGGACATTTTAAGGCAGATTGCTTTGCGCGCTGTAAATTTTTTTAAAAGAATAAAGAACCTGTGACATTGGTATCAGCGGAACAACCGCAGGTCAAAATGACTAAGATTCAATAAGTATATATCTGATGGTATTGTCTATGTTGATAGCGCTATGCAAATTGGTTGTTGTGTGAAGATTTCGAGAGACACAGGTGCCGCTCAGTCATTGATATTGCGGAGGTCAGTCCCGATGGTGTTGTCTTTAAGAATAAGAACTTTGTCTTGTTGGGTTGATTTCCTGATACGATGGCCTCTTATCCACTGGAAGAGTTATATTTGAAGACCAAGAATTTTCAGGGTATGGTTAATTTGGCCATAGTTGATACTTTGCCTATTCCTGATGTCGATATTATATTTGCCAATGATTTAGCCGCCGAGGCTGAATGTGATGTATTGCCTATTTTGACTTTGGTAGACCTGGCAGCTGACCAGATAAGCATAGATGATTCGTTGAATCCTGTGTCTGTGGTGACACATTCTCAGTCTAAAGAGGTTAACCTCGCATAGGTAGAACTCGATGCTGAGTTAATTAATGGACAAGCAACTGACAATGTGACTGGTGTTAATAAAGATAATGATGTTGACATTGATAATTATGAAAATAATTTAGCTTTTCAGGGCCATAATAATGTATCTTTTCAGGGCAATAATAATGTATCTTTTCAGGGCATCAATTGGAATGCAAAAGTTTTTAAGGAAGCCCAAGAAAATGAATTCAAACATTTAAAACTTAGTGATGGTAGTGATCTTTCTAAACCTGTATTTATAAAACAAGGTGGTTTGTTCTACCGTGTGAGTAGGTCAGTTAATGCACCTGCTGGCCAGGTAGAGGTAGTTTGGCAGCTAGTTGTGCCGGAAAGGTATAGGAGTAAGTTGTTATATTTTAGTCATGAACATAACCTTGCAGGCCATTTCGGGGTTAGGAAGACCTTTCTTTTGGCCCCAGATGCGTCATGAGGTTAAGAAACATGTGTTATCTTGTAAGGTGTGTCAGATTGTGGGGAAACCGAATCAAAAGATCCCTACAGCCCCTCTTATTCCCATTCCCTCAGTAGGTGAACCTTTCAAGGAGGTAGTTATAGATGTAGTGGGCCCTCTTCCGCGGACGTGCAGAGGTAATGAATATCTGCTAACCATGGTTGATAGGGTGACGCGTTTCCCTGAGGCTATCCCTCTGAGGAGTATTCGGGGTGAGAAGGTGGTGGAAGCAGTAATTGCATTTTTCACTAGATTCGGCATTCCAAAGGTTTTACAGTCAGACTGGGGCACCAATTTTACAAGTACGTTTTTTAGAAAGAAAATGGTTGAACTTGGTGTTAGTCATGTTACCTCTTCTCCTTACCACCCAGAGAGTCAGGGTCAGGTGGGAAGGTTCCACCAGACTCTGAAGTCTGTATTAAAGAAGTTTTGTTATGAAACAGGTAATGAATGGGATAAGGAGGTTCCTTATGCCCTATTTGCTATACAGTCTGTACCTAATGAGTCTTTGGGTTTCTCTCCTTTCGAACTTGTATTTGCCCATAGTATACACAGTCTTCTTGATGTGGTAAGAGAACATTGAGAAGGAGAGACATCTGAAGTTAATGTATTAGATTATGTTTCTAATTCACAGAGGAAACTGAGGAGAGCTTGGGATTTTGCTCAAGAGAATTTATATAAAAATCAGTCTGTGATGAAGTCTAATTATGACATGGGTACCAAGGTTCGTATCTTTAAGCCTGGAGATCTTGTATTAGTTTTACTGCCTATACCAGGTAACCCACTGAAAGCTCAGTTTTCAGGTCCATGGAAGGTACTGAAAAAGATTAATGATGTAAATTATTTGATTGAAACTCTTGGTAGGAGACAAAATTCTCGTATTTGTCATGTAAATATGCTAAAGCCTTTTATTAGTAGAGATGTAGATCAGGTACAACCAGTAGTAGTAGATGCAATTGCAGTAGTGTCTGTAGAGGTAGATGAGAATTCTATGATTGACTAGAAAATGTCTGTTAATCCTGATGCTTTGTTAAGCAATTCCGATATTTTAAATAACATTGGTATTAAATTTCAGCATTTGAATTCTGAGAAAACAGAAGCTTTAATTGATATTATCCACAGGTATAAAGATTTGTTTTAGGACATGCCAGGTAGAACGAATGTTTTGAGTTACGATGTGGACGTTGGGGATGCTAAACCTGTTAAACACTGTCCATATAGGCTTAACCCTGTCAAGAGGAAGATTGTTCAGGAAGAAGTCCACTATATGTTAGACCATGATTTAATTAAACCAAGTTATAGTCCTTGGAGTTCACCGGTCGTGTTGGTTAAGAAGGAAGGAGGCCAACACCGACTTTGCTTTGATTACAGGAAGGTCAATGAGATGACCAAGACAGTTTCTTTTCCCTTGCCGAGGGTGGAAGATTGTAATGACCGAATTGGGTCTGCCAAGTTTATTACAAAGCTAGATTTGCTGAAAGGGTATTGGCAGGTTGGTCTTTCTCCTCGTGCGAGGGAAATCTCTGCTTTCATTACAGGTGACCGTTTATATGAATGCAAAGTTATGCCCTTTGGAATGAAGAATGTGGCTGCCACCTTCCAAAGACTGATGAATCGTATCACTCAGGATTTGGAAGGTTGCGTCGTGTATATTGATGATTTGGTGATATATAGTGCTGATTGAGAGTCTCATTTGGTAAGACTTGAAGCTTTGTTTAAGGCTTTGAGGAAAGCTGGTTTGGTAGTTAACTTGAAGAAGAGTGATTTTGCTCAGGCCACAGTTTTGTATCTTGGAATTGAGGTAGGTCTGGGCAAAGTTGCTCCTAAGAAAGCTAATGTAGAGGCTGTAGCTAGCTTTCCTGCTCCTCAAAATAGGAGAGGGGTTAGGAGGTTCCTAGGAATGGTCGGGTACTACAGGAGGTTTATAAAGAACTTCTCTGAAATTGCAACTTCTTTAACAAATTTATTAAAGAAAGGAGTAAGGTTTGTATGGTCCAAGGAGTGCCAAGAAGCCTTTGAAAAGTTAAAGGCAGTCTTGACTAATTATCCTCTGATGCAATCTCCAAATTTTGATCTCCCCTTCAGATTACCAACAGATGCGAGTGACGTGGGACTTGGAGCAGTTCTTCTCCAGGAGGATGATGCAGGGATGGCTCACCCCATTGCTTACTTTTCGAGGAAGTTATCACCAGCAAAGACGAGATATTCAACTAATGAAAAGGAAGTATTATGTTTAATAAAAGCCCTGACTCATTTTTCAGTTTATTTGAGTTCATCACTTCATCCTATTTTGGTCTATACAGACCATAATTTTCTAGTGTTTATCCAACGGTTTAAGGACAAAAATATGAGGTTGCTTAGGTGGAGTCTCTTTTTTGCAGGAATATGACCTTCAAATTAGGCATATAGCAGGGAGGGACAATGTTATACCAGATGTTTTATCTAAGTCCTTTTAGGAGTAGGAAGTAGGCTGCAGTTTGGTCTCTAGGCTAGGTATTAATGACTTTTTCTTTCCAGGTTTCGGAATAATTTCTTTTGTTTACTCTGTATGGGTTATTTGATTTATTTCTAGTGTTTAAAGTAACTAATTTGAGTATTTGAAATAACTAATTTAAGTTTTGCCATTTCTTTTAGTTTTTGACCTAAAAAAAAAAAAAAAAAATTTCCTTTTTGGTGGGGAGGTATTATAAATTAATGTAATTTATTCAGTTTTGACGGCCCCCTTTTTAAAGTAAGTTTTTCAAGTTTAATCCAGTTTCTTTTGACTTTCTCTCTGAACACTGGATATGGGTCTTTTGCCTCTCCTTAAGGGTTGTTATTGATTTATATTGGTAGGTACTCAGCACATGAAGTTTTTTTTTTTTTTCATGTTTGTGATGGTGATTTGGCTTTTCGTCGTCTGTGCCACGTCATATTTTGACCCTCTCTCAGAGCTTTCAAGGGGGCCTTGTGGCATTAGTTCAGGAGTTCTGTACTCGGCTCCACCATAGAAGGACCAGTGTGTTGTATTATTGGCAGTCTACAGCAGTGCACATATTTTGGGTAGAGGATACTTCCTTTTGCACACCTGCATTGTATTGCATCACTCAAGAGTGACCCTGTGTGCTCGTGCCCTTTGTCTGAAGCTGGATTGCTTGGGGCCTGTTGTTGGAGGCTTGAACTTTGTGCCTCACTGAGGATTTCTACAGCCCTTTATAGTTGGAGTAGAGCTAAGCATTTTCTCTCGTGAATGGCCCGTAGTGCGGGTGCAATATACACCCTGTAATCTCCTGCCTCTGCCTATACACTGCGCCCTTGGAGTCGTGAGGAGGCCCTCTAGTGGCGGAGAAGAGTAAGCCCACTTTATTGTTATTAGCCTTATTAATTTATTTTCTTCATGTGATGGAGTAGCAACCCCTTATTTTAGTAAAGACATCTTTCACACGAAAATAAGTGTGTTTCAGCGTCGGCATTTAACTGCATAAAGACCTCCTTTAAGTGTTGCTTTATGGACTCAACCTATTGAGTTATTTATGTTTTATACTGTTATACGAGTATGCATTTAGTACAATGTACTTTGTTAAAACAATTTGTGAAGATTTAGGTTAAGATATAGGTTAAGGTTTTCCCCCCTTTGAATCTCCATCTATCGTATGCTCGGGAAAGAATGTTTTTCTTACTTCCACTGTTTACTTTCTCTTATTCCTTGGCATGCTAGTTAGGTAGGCAATTGAAGAGGTGACTGATTTGGTGTTGTGTGTGCTTGTTGTGCTTTTCTCCCCATCATTCAGTTTTCAGAGGGGTTCTTTTCTTGTGTTAATTTTTAGGTAATAAATTATTGTTAATCTTTAGTCTGTGGTTTGTATCCTCTCTGAGATTGTACTCTTTAAGTGTTGGTTTGTCAGGGATCATACTCTTTTTGTGGTACGGATCCGAAATATCAGGTCCAAATGAACCTTAACTTCAGACCATCGTGAAGTTCATACAATATATATACATATATATGTATATATATATATATATATATATATATATATATATATATATATATATATATATATATATATATATATATAGCGAAAACACGAATCTATTATCAACTAAAAAGTTCCCTTTCGGTTGACATATATGAAAATATATTAATTCCGAGGTAGAGCGAATTAGATATTAAGGGACATTTTAAGCTTAATACATGTATATGAATGGTGGTGTGATAAAAATTCATATATATAGATATATATATATATATATATATATATATATATATATATATATATACATCATACATTCATACATACATACAAAAGACTATAAACTGGACCAAGTTAAGACAAAAAAGCCTATGTAACCAGGACAGGACAGGAAGCCATTCTATTTCGGAAAACGCATTCATCCTCCCTCAAACAAAATTCGATTAGGAAATACATCGGAACTATATTTATAGAAGAAAATCTAGATCGCAGAAATTAGGACTTGGATTTCTATGAGCTGTTTGATTCACGTTACGTGTGTTTATAATTGAAGCAGCTGCATTAACTCACGGGAAACAACAGTTACTTTCATAAACAAGTGGAGGAGCATCCGTTTGTCCAACGTTATGACTGATAGTCATTAAAATTAACATAATTTTCCTACTCTTATTTCTGATCTGTGATGTTCGGAGTTTCCAATATGTAAGAAAAAATCTCTCTCTCTCTCTCTCTCTCTCTCTCTCTCTCTCTCTCTCTCTCTCTCAATGATTTATAAGGTCCGAATCGGTAGCAACTTATACCTCACTTGCTGCTGAGTCGTTAAAGACGTCACTGAAGTATGATTTCTCCTCTGTGCGCTGGTTCGAATCCACGAGAGGACGAAAATATTATCAACTAAAATATTCCCTTCGGTTAACATATATGAGAATATATTAATTCCTAGGTAGAGCGAATTGGATATTTAAGGACACATGTAGCTTAATGCATGCAAGTATATGAACCTTGGTTATGGGACAAACATTCATAATATATATATATATATATATATATATATATATATATATATATATATATATATATATATATATATATATATATATATATATATATATGTGTGTGTGTGTGTGTGTGTGTGTGTGTGTGTGTGTGTGTGTGTGTACGTGTGTACGTGTATGTTCCATAAAGGTTTACTTATAAATTAACAAAAGGAAAAGATTAAACGAACGGTATGAATCTGACCAGCCCCGCCTTAATTTAGAACCTATAAAATGGATAAGCATCTAGTGGCAGACATTTTCATGCAATGCTTGCTTGCGTGATACACGGAGTAATCATTTTGTATGCCAGGATGGTGCAAGTGTTATTTGCAAATCTGTTTTTTCTGTACGAAAATAATAATGGTAAATATTTCACCCGTGAGCAAAAGCTCTTTTTATACAGCAGAGAGAGAGAGAGAGAGAGAGAGAGAGAGAGAGAGAGAGAGAGAGAGATCAGGGTTCGTATTCTCATTTCTTGAAGTTTTCCGTGACTAGAAACATTTTCGCATTGCATTGTTTGATGACTTCTCATTTCCTTAACTCTTGTTCTGACTGTTTACTCCCTACCTCATATAAGCCGCCATGTGTAAAGAGGCATTTTTATTACTCCTTTTGTCACCTTCTCTTTTTCTTTGGGACTGTGGTTAAGAAAATTGAATAAATTGACGGTATATATAGAAGAGAGACTTAACCTAGCACTACTGAGGCTTTAGGGATTCGTTTGACTTTTGGGTTTTCTGCTCTAAAAAAAAAAAGAAAAAAAAAAAAAAAAAAAAAAACTTTTGCAAAGGCGTTTGGATCTGATTTTGGTTGGAGTATAAACGTGGAAAAGAGAGACTTGTGACATCGAGATGGTGAACTACTCATTTAGTAACGAATTATTGCAGTCTTATATCACTCCACTCGTCTACGAAGGTTTTGTCTAGAAGTCAATAGATGGCTATGAACATGAGTCTAAGTATATTCAGAATATCAGTTTAACTTTAACAATCAGACCTATTCATTTCCATGTCTATCGCAGCAACATTTTTCGTGTAAGAGAAAAGTGATATAAACACCAATTTAATTCCTTTGACAATTATGAAGCTGTTGCATTTTTGGAAACCCTTTCACCATCCTTACAATACTACTTTTTAGTTTTCCTGAAAAGGAAACCGTTGTGCCGGCTTTGTCTGTCCGTTCGAGCTATTTCTGCCCTCATTTTCTGTCGGCCCTCAGCTCTGTAAAACCTACAGAGGCTAGAGGGTTGCAAATTGGAACGCGAATCATTCACTCCTCAGTCATCAAGCATACCAAATTGCAGCCCTCTAGCCTCAGTAGATTTTGTTTTATATAAAGTTAAATTTAGACCATAATCGTGCTTCAGGCAACGATTTACGTCAGCCCACCACCGGGCCGTGGTTAATGTCTCGTGGGGCGCGGTTCATTCAGCATTATACCGAGACCACCGAAAGATAGATCTATTTTCAGTGGCCTTGATTATACGATGTACAGAAAGCTTGATTGTGCCGGAGAAACTTCGTGCATTGTTTACTCTTTTATTGTAGTTTTTTTTTTTTTCTTACACTTCAGTTCAGGTCGTTCTAAATAGATATGTAAAATTGAAAGCGAATCGTGTCAAACTTTAGATAGTTTTAGAATTGTCCAAAATAAAATGCAATGAACAGTCTGAAGATATACTTTCATTCGTTCACTAAAAGCTGAAAATACTAATGGCGACTGACGTAACTCTGGTTCTCCGCCTGCCTGACTCACTCCCCACACGAAATGATCAGTCAATATTCAGCATGGAGTTCATATCTCCCATCACTGTTACCCTCCTGCAATCTCCTCTTGCATATTGAGTTGTAGGAGAGTCATATCCAAAGGGCGGAGGGTCGTCGTGAAGTGCTGCGAAGTGGAAATTGCTTATGGGGAAAGGGTGGAGGCTTTTCGACCCAGAGGCTGAATGGACTGTGACCTATAATTTGACAGAGGGCTTCGCAGTGTCTTCTTTCCTCTTTCCTCCGAGACGCGTAAAAAAGAGACGTTTCCCCTGATGATGTGACCGGTGTCGTGAACTCGCGCGAGATGCCAAATGAGGCTCAAAAGATAAAGCTGGACATTCGAAGGCTTATCGCGTCTTCAGTAGGCTCCAGATCCCTCTAGAGAGTAACAGGCCATGAAAGGGAATATGCTTCCCTGCTCACCAATATCAAGACGGAGGGGGATGAGATGTCACAGACTTATGCAAGAGGAAATTGGGAGGAAACTTTTATTAGCACTAGCTCACACAAGTCCATTTCTTTGTGCAAAGCGTTTATTTTCTTGCTATATTTTCGTTTACTCGGGGAGTAAGCCTACAAACTACAGTGTTGGTGTTGTTTTTGTTCTTGCTGGAGGTTAGGAAAGGTCTATGGAGGAGCCTAAAAAGGTCTGGAAAGGGTGTTTAGCATTGAGTTCAAGATACAGGAATTTTAGGATAGGATATTAATGATTTATTAATTAGAATGAAAACGTGAGAATTAAATAATGTGCTTGTTAAGCAGTACAGAAAAATTATTTCTATTAAAATATGGCGTATTTATTTTAATTTTCGTCGGTGAAAGAAGGCTCTATTTGCCCATTAGAGTTTAGCGTGTTTTAAGTCCTGTTAAAAGAAGGAATATAATGTTAACAACTTATGCGTCGGGGGAAAATCTTGCACACGTCTCTAATAGGCTGGAGGTCGAATCACGCCTTGATTATATATATATGTATATAATACTGGATCATTTCATCATGACTACCAAATAATTTGGCATTGAAAGTATAGCAAGTAATGGTATTACAATTATAATAATTTAAAGTGAACCAGTCACAAACTTCATCATGCTTGTACATTGTAGCTGATTTTCCCACATTATTATAAGCATTAGTGGTATATATATATATATATATATAGATGATATGGATATATTATATATATATATATATATATATTTATATATATATATATTTTTGTATATATTTATATATCTATAGGGTATATATATATTATATATCATATTTTATATATTATATATATATAATATATATATATATAGAGATATATATATATATCTTATATATATAATATATATATATATATATCTATTATATATTATATATATCTATATATATATATATATATTGTATATATATATATATATATATATATATATATATATATATAAATAGTTTAATATAATATATAATTATATATAATTATTGGTTAATGAGTAAATGTTGCATTTTCGATCTATTACTACTATATATATGTCCGTGCAATGTCACTTTTTTTAATAAATTCAAAAAGGATGATGTGAAATTCAAACGCTAATTATGGCATTTGAGACTTTGATGTATAAAATGGCCAGGGTTTGCATACTGAGCATTAGGCTCCTTTGGGTTTGATATTATGTAACTTAACTTATTCATATTGACCACAACTAGCATGAATTGGCCTATGCGAAAAATGTATATTCACATAAACACATACATACAAACTATACATTCATATATATATATATATATATATATATATATATATATATATATATATATATATACATATATATATTATATATATATATATATATATATATATATATATATATATATATATATATATATGCCTATCGTTTTCAGATATATTAATTAGAGCTGGATCAGACCCATCCTCACCATCGTAACCAATTGGGTAATCGTATCTATTGCTTTTTAGGCTGAACTATATGTTTAGCATCTACGATTTACTTTTTTACCAGATACATATGCATCTGGTAAAAATTGACCGGCATATATATATATATATATATATATATATATATATATATATATATATATATCATATATATATATGTGTGTGTGTGTGTAGGTGTGTGTGTGTGTGTGTATATATATATTATATATATATATATATATATATATATATATATATTATATCATATATATATATCATTCGAGCTACAAATGTCCTTTAATATCTAATTCGCTCTACCTCGGAATTGATATATTTTTTTTCATATATGTACCGAGGGGGAATTTTTAGTTGATAATAATTCCGTACCCCATATAGCCGTTTCGGTAGCGTCATTGTCCGATCTGATTTCGTTCCCCGTCCAACTGGACGGTGGTTCGATCCCATGGGGTACGAAATTATTATCAACTAAAAAATTCCCCCTTGGTACATATATGAAAATATATCAATTCCGATGTAGAGCGAATTAGATATTAAAGGACATTTATATATATATATATATATATATATATATAATATATATATATATATATATATATATATATACAAAATATATTATTCAGAAGGTGAACCCTATTAAGTAATAATTTAATAAAGACCCAGAAACAGCGGCGATTTTCCTTGAACCAGTTTTTCAGACGAGAGTAAAATGTAGAGCAGATGACATTCTACATTTCATCCAGTTATTTCTTAAACGTTATCATCTGCTATGTAAAGTATCTAATCAGCCAATATGTCGAAGTTTAATGTTAAAGCCAGGACAGAATGATGTAGCAGTTCCCCGAACCAGTGTCAAAATATTCCTATTCCAGGCATTTGGAGTGTGCTGTAACAAATATGTTCCTTAACATAACGATGACGAACTTAGATGATTCCACTCAATTATCTGTTGTCTGTTTTGTGATTCTTGATTTCATCCGTGTTGGTAGTTTTCCAGTGACCTAGTTATCATATGTATGTTGTTCCAGTATAATGTGACGCAATCTCGAATGGCATGAACTGAAAACCGAAATCCATAGGGGTGAAAAATTCATAAGGGTACAAAACGTTGAAGGCGACAGATTACAAAGAGCAAAATTATGTTGGTTACAATAGATTACAGATATGACCCTGAACGCACATCAAATAACCACCCTCCACACCCCCTCACCACCCCCAGAAAAAAAAGGAAATGTAAAATACAAAAGACCATTTGAGACGCAAAGTATGTAATGCTTATTAGTAAGAAGAAGAGAGTGGATATTATCATGAGGTAAAATTGCAAAACATTTCTTAAAACTCGGTTTAAACCAGCAAATACACTTGGGGATAAATTATGTCCTTTTGAAATAAGAGTTAATGTTAACCATCTTGGCGAAGGTTCAGAAAGAAAATGCAACTGCTTCGTCGAGAATGCAAAAATGAAAATTGAATTAAAAAAAAATGAGCAAACTGAAGATGATAATGGGAAGTTGAAAGGAAAGAAAAGGAAATTGTATAAATGTGTCGTATTTAAAAGTGGTTTTGTCACAGAATATAGTATTCCAGCACTCGGGAAATAATCCCATTTTGCATCTTGACGTAAAAAAAAAGGAGGATATTAGAGAATGTCAGGGGTACAGCAGCTCTGTTAAATCGTTGGCCCACTTAAATATCGATAAGTCACTACTATGATAATAATAAGTATCAAGACCTGACAACAGAAATAAGAAAGATATGTGATATTCCAGCAGAATTTGTACCCATTATGTCATGGTAATCGCTTTAGAGCGAAGAAACATTTTAGAGGAAAGGAGAATGTATCTTCTTCGAGTAGGTCTGCAGCGAGGAGGTATTCCCACATGTGTTTGGGGCATCTGTTCTCACGATTCTTCGAGAATCCTCTGTTGTTTTGTGGAACTCCAGTACGCGGACGCCGATAGCAACACGACGCTTCGAATATGACGTAACATTTTGTCGAGAGCCTTCTAAAAAGTTCCTGCCGAAGGACGTCACGTGAAGTTCGCTGGTTATACTCCGCCCTTTCAGCCCCGCCCCGAGATCAACGTATGTGTGTGTGTATATATATATATATATATATATATATATATATATATATATATATATATATATATATATATATATATATATACATATATATATATATATTTTTTATATATATATATATATATATATATATATATATATATATATAGTATATATATATATATATATATATATATATATATATATATATATATATATATATATATATATATATATATATATATATATATATATATATATAGGACTGGGGAAGTGAAGAGATCGGATCATCAGAGATAAGAGAAGGAAGAGACGAAGGATATGAGAGGACACACGAGAGAGAGTGGAAACGGAAATAAGAAAGTATAGTCCGTAGTTCGCAGTCTCAGAGAGAGAGAGAGTGGGAGTAAACCCTTTCTGTGAAGAAGCGTCCTGCAAGGGGCTTTGAGAAGTAACCCACTCTCCAAGTTTCAAGACTAAGTCATTGCTTCCTGTAGTACGAAGATAAAAAGCCACCTGAAGTTTCTACTGTCCCCTTTTGTGAAGCCCACACTTCGAGCACTGATCTCAACAGCTGTAAAACTGGCCAGCAAGTATTTTACTACCGCGCTGTTTCCCCCTTTTCACCTAAAGTCATATTTCATTTTGTTATGTAAATAGGAGAAACCATTCTGCATTTATCTTTGTTAATAAGCCTGTAAATAAATTTCTGTTCTGTTGGAGTTTCTTTCTATATTCGTATCCCGAGTTTCAATTGATGGTGTTGAATCCTTTTTGCTTATTGTCATAAAGAACCAGAGTGGATCACAATTCGTAACACATAATCATAGGAACACTAGGCACTATATTATTTTTATTATATATTGTTTATTTGTGTCTATTTATTTATTTTTTTATCACAGTCATCCTATTCGACTGGGTGGTTTTTATAGTGTGGGGTTCTGGGTTGCATTCTGCCCCCTTGGGAGTCCATCACTTTTTTAACTATGTGCGCTGTTTCCAGGAGCACACTCTTCTGCACGAATCCTGGAGCTACTTCGGCATCTAGTATTTCCAGGTTCCTTATCAGGGATCTTGGGATCGTGCCTATTGTCCCTATGATTATGGGTACAATTTCCACTGGCATATCCCATATCCTTATTTCTATTTCAGGTCTTGATACTTATCATTATTTTCTCTTTCTTTCTCGTCTACTCTGGTGCCCCATGGTATTGCGATATCAGTGAGTGATACTTTCATCTTGATTTTGTCAATCAGCTACAAGTTTGGTCCCTTGGCACGTATCACCCTATCTGTTTTGATACCATCTTCCCAGCCCCCAAGGTGTTCGTACCACTTATTACTGCAAGGTAGCTGGTGTTTTTTGCACAGGCTCCAGTGAAGGGCTTTTGCAGCTGAATCATGCCTCTTTTTGTACTGATTCTGTGGAAGTGCCGGACATTTGCTTGCTATGTGATTCATGGTGTCGTTTTTCATATTGCACTAACCTCGTATGGGTGAGATGTTATTTCCATATATTGTTCTTTGGGCATATCTGGTTCTTAGGGCCTGCCTTTGTGCAGCTGTTATCATTATTTTTATTAATTAACGGTCTGAGTAACTTGTGTATTTGAATATTTGCAAATGCGTTGTAATGATGATTATTTTCTTTCTTTTTTTTTGCATGGTGACACCTCACCCGTAGACAAATAATGATAGAAATTACTTGAGTGCTCTCTGTTTATGTGATCAATTGCGTTAATTTTTATCATCTTATTTCCCCAAGGCTATTGCTCAATAGAAGGGCGAGAGGGGTGCTTCATGAAATGGCTGCTAAAAGAATCACAATATTAACGTTGGATTATTTTATGTAAATCTCTCATTTCTAAGCGCCTCAATGGAGCGACTGCTAGAAGGAATCAGTCACTTTTGTTATTTATTTATTTTTTTTTTATGTAGAGGCCACTAGAGAATGTGACAAGATGAACTCACTTAGCTCTGTTACCGATCTTGCGAACATCGTACGTTAAGTGGGAAGGAGTGCCTGTAAGCAATAGTT